>NC_064926.1:337264153-337565153 GCF_023897955.1 Schistocerca gregaria | reverse complement strand
CGTAGGAATAAATATTCCATTGAAAAATTCCAAATCGAGAATATCTTCTCGGTGCGGTATTTAACAGTCTTCCCATTACATTGATTAATACACCGAAATAATGAGTAATTGAAAGTAAATTATTATCAAAAACCAACTACAAGTTAAATACACTTTAAATAGAGGTTAATGGAATGTAATGCAAATTTTTATTGCCGGACAAGTAAAATTGGTTAGATCATTAAAGAAACCCAATTTGTTTGCAAATGCCATACGTTCCATGGTAGCGTACCTCCTTCCATTTCCAAATGCAAGAGGGTGCAAGACCGACAAAGTATTGGAAAATAGTTCACATATTTTATAACTTTTGCTTGGGTTGGTAATTTATAACAAAATTATTTATTAAAGTAATTTACGCGATCCCTTTATAAAAGGACAGAAAAACAAAGGAAAGATACCTAGCGTGTAGCCTATAACCACGGCGTTATCTAACTAAAACTTGTGGGTTAGCGAGCATTACGCTCTCATTTAAATATATAGCCGAAAGATACAGCCTTCCAGAAACTGTGAAAAGAATCCTTTCGTCCAGGCCCGTGTGCAACAAATGACGCAGATTCGCCACGAGATGGGGAAATTCACAGGCGTTTATTGTCTTGGATGAGGCCAGGCCGATCAGGCCTAAGCGCTGTAGTGTAGTCGTAGGGAAACGCCATAGGAGCTGTTTGTGCCCAGGGAGTTGTAGCAGTGTTAAATATGGCGGACTTAAGATAGACCATAAAGAGAAACATTTATGAAAATTATTTAATTCTGCAGTAATTCAGGGAATAAAGCCACAGTAATTTTAATCTACCATCTTTCTTAAATTTTCATGGTGATCCGAATAAAACTTGAGCACTGATTTTATCTATAATAGCTTAGGATTTATTGTTAAAGTTAAATTAACAAGTTTTGTAACAAAGACGTGAATGCTAAAATCTAAACGCTTTGGTCGATCTTAAAGTTCGACATTTCACGTAAAAACACATAATTAAAGTGACAAATATTGCAAATATCAATTCTGTAACTACATTTGTTTAAAAGATAAAGTAAATTTAAATTATCAGTATTTTCAGTTAAGCATCACATCATCATTTCCTCCATACAAAACACAATGAACGATGACCGCTAGACACCTTATTGAATCATTAGGTAATAGAATATTTAGGTAAAGTTTAGTGCATAATATTTACTTTTGTTCATTACTTGTTTATCAGAAAGCACATTGGTGCAAGGCTACTGGCAGTGACATTCAAAGTTAAGAAGGAAATTTTATTGGTTTTATGTAAAATAATTTAACGTTTATTACGTAATGGATGTTATTGTTGCTTTATTTAGAACTTGAAAGTAGTCAAGCTTTGATTATTTAAATATGTTAAAGTGTAAAATAATGTAGAATAAGCTGTAGCTAATAAGGTGGACGGTTTCAGGGAAGGGAACTGCACTAGTCAGTTGAGCGAGGATGTTCGACACGCGGGAGACGTGGCCGGAGGCGGGCTGAGAGACAGTGCTGTTGGAGACGCGACAGCGGACAGTTCGGCTGGAGACTCCAAAGTGGACAGTTGTGGTCTAAACACCAAAAGGGTACAGTTCGGATTGAGACGCGAAAGCGGACAGTCGGTCTGTAGGTACTATCAACTGAAACGACTTAGAAAATTCCGCATTGTGTGGTATCGTGGGACTTAGGCTCTGAGGGGTGTGCAGCACCGCGCCTGGTGTGAACTCTCTAACTTTTCACCTAGATAACTAGGTGGAGTGTTGGACTTGTATTTCGCGATGAGATTGTGAATGATCCAACTGTCAACTTTCGCTATTAGTTTGCTATCTGAATAAATATTATTCTAACCAAATCGCAACTGTGTGGCCTACATCATTTATGGGTCGTTAATTTAGCGCCCAATATTATTATTAATGTTATTATATGTTATGTTAACTTGTATGTTTCATGCAATTTCGCAAACTTCCCATCAGCCATGCACTTTAACCAAAGGGTCAAAAGTGTCTAATTTAGGTCGTGCAATGCGACATGTGGAGTTCAACCACTAGACGAGCTGGAGCCAAGACATTTTGACGAAGAGGAACCGCTTGTGAGCCCGATCATCTTTGGGGTCTTAGCCCGCAAACTCATACCATTTTAACAAGTTAGTTAACTTCCAAATGGCACATCGTGACGTCAAACGCAAGCCAAGAAAAGCAACAACAAGGTTTTGGATACCAGATGGCTTATAGGCAAAAACACCCCGGGTGCGATCGCAATCACAACATTATGGATGAGCAGCCCGTCTTCGACAGATTCCAGATCTCAGGCGGAAAGATCTGCATTAATCCGGGCGACTCAAACCATTCACTTACTATCAGTTTGGTCAATGAAACGAGGTCGTCGACTCCTATAAGCTGTCGATAGCTCTACTCTAGTAGTCCATACAGAATTTCATTTTCCATAGAATTGTATAGGCGAAGATTTGAAAATACCTTCGACATAGCGGTAATATCATATGCAGCTTTTAAATTTGTAGAGCTCAAAGTTTTTAAAAATGCTGCGCACAACACATGCTCGTATATTACAGTAACACCAATAGCAACAAATATCGGAAAGGGATTTTAGAATCACCTGAAGAACTGCCTTGCAGATACAGCCATCTGTCTCGTTGAAATATCAACCAAGAAACAACATGTGTTACCAGGTATACTATTCTTTTCTATACTTCTTGGCGTCAAAAGCAAAAACATTTTCCTCAAATTCTCTGGACTTTTTTAAACACTGGCGGGGCGAGGCACAGATCAGGAATCAGAGGTGTTCTGCTGCCACGCCAACCACAATGTACTGACCCTTCTTGCAAGGCTCGTCCTCGAAGTCCACGATGAGCGCCGCTTTCTCCGGCTCCTGGTGGTGGCGGCGCAGGAAGGAGCCGCGGTAGCAGAAGAAGAGGGCGAACAGCGCCACCACCGCCTTCAGTGCCGCCCCCACGATCGGGCCGGCCACACCCTGTAGCCAGACGCCGCCTCCGCCCCCAATTCCACCCACTCCGCCTCCAGCTGACAGCCCCTCAACCCCCAGCCTGCCGGTGTCCACCACCAGCGGCCGGCTGCGACTCACCGACTCGGAGCGTGAAACCAGCTCCACCTGAAACATGGGGTTTTAGATAACTTGCTTCATGGAAACACTTTGATAGCTGCCTGTTATTTGCACTTTCCTTTTTGCCCACAAAGTCTTTCTCTTTCTTAAATCCCGCGTTTATCTTTGCAATGCTTTGCATGTTTATGCTATGGCCAGCTTCGATCGGCTGAAATTAACTCACTGAGTGATCTTTTTGTGTCTCCACTGATACATTACATACCTTCAGCTGCCGGTTTGGGCCCTCAGCTAATGGGAAAGTTTGAGGGACGTGAAACCACGAGACGGTATACAGGGTGATGGAAAAGTCTGTATAAATTTGTAAACTAAATAAATCGCGGAATAATGCAGATAGAGAGGTACAAATTGACACACATGCTTGGAATGACATGGGGTTTTATTAGAACCAAAAAAATACGAACGTTCAAAAAATGTCCGACAGATGGCGCTTCATCTGATCAGAATAGCAGTAATCAGCATAACAAAGTAAGGAATAGCAAATATGATTTTCTTTACAGGAAATGCTCAATATGTCCACCATCATTCCTCAACAACAGCTGTAGCCGAGGAATAATGTTGTGAACAGCATTGTAAAGAATGTCCGGAGTTATGGTGAGGCATTGGCGTCGGATGTAGTCGTTCAGCATCCCTACTGATGTCGGTCGATAACGATACACTTGCGACTTCAGGTAACTCCAAAGCCAATAATCTCAAGAACTGAGGTCTGGGGGCCTGGGAGGCTAAGCATGACCAAAGTGGCGGCTGAGCACACGATCATCACCAAGAGAACTTTCACGCGTCTACCAATACTTTTTTTGTTCTAATTAAACCCCATGTCATTCCAAGCATGAGTGCCAATTTTTACCTCTCTATCTACATTATTCCGTGATTTATTAAGTTTTCATATACTGACTTTTTGATCACCCGGTAGTTTCGGATGAGCTTCCGGCGTTCCGTTCGTTGTCTCCGGTTTGGGTTGGCAGTCCAGTCTGATTTGTTTCCTGGAGTTGGTGTCCCGCGGTTTATTGTTTCCGCAGTGATGATGTACGGGTGACATATTTCCATTACTTTCTACGATATCTAATAGGTATAGGTGAAATCAGGTTAATTGTTGGATATTTTTACCAGTTCCGCTGTGACTGTTTTAGAGTCATTCAAAGTAAGTGTACGGTCAGTAGAGCGCACATACCCAGGTCATGCGATACTTGTCGGAGGCGACTTTAGTCTACCGGGTATAGACTGGGACGTCTGCACATTTATCGCATGCAGTTAGATAGACTTGCGAAGTGCTTTTGGAGACGTTTTCCGAAAACCGTCTTTAACAAACATTTCGACAGGCGACACGCAATGCGTATATCTTAAACCTTGTAGTTACAAATAAGTCAAATAGGTTTGGAAGGTGGGAGACGAGGTACTGGCGGAATTAAAGCAGTGAGGTGTGGGCATAAGTCGTGCTTGGGTGGCTCAGTTGGTAGAGCACTTGTCTGCGAAAGTCAAAGGTCCCGAGTTCGAGTCTCGGTCCGGCACACAATCTGCCAGGAAGTTTCAGGTCAAACTTACCGACAGCATCAGTACAGAGACAGCAATTTGTAATCAAGATATCATCATAGCGACTATAGTTACTGAAGCTAATAGGTCAGTCAAGACGGCAAGGAGAGTGTTTCTTCTAGAAGAAAAGTCAGATAAGCAGTTGTTAGCATCTTCTTTACACAGTGAACTGACATCGTTTAGTTCCAGTATGATAGACGTAGAAGAACATGGACAAAGTTTAAACAGACTGTCAATCGTCATACCTTAGCAAAAGATCAAGTCGAGAAACCGAGAAAATTCTGGTCCTATGTAAAATCGGCAAGCGGGTCTAAGGCTTCCAAACAGTCACTCGTTGACTACTCTGGTGTGGCCGTAGGAGATACGGAAATGAAGTTCCAAATTTTGCCTTTAAGAAACTACTCACGCAAAAGACTCGTACAAACATACCGCTGTTTGCCCGTCGCACAGACTCCCGTATGGACGACATAGTAATAGACATCCCTACCGAAGAGCAGCAGCTGAAAGAGTTGAAAAGAAATAAGTCGCAAGGTCCGGATGCAACCCCATTTCGGTCTTACAAAGTACTCCATGACACTGGATCCTTACTTAGGTTGCATTTATCGCGAATCTCTCACCCAGCGCCAAGTCCCAAGCGAATGGAAAAAGCGCAGGTGACTCCTGTATCTCATCAGGATAAAAGAAAGGAGCCGCAAAATTATAGACCAATTTCCCTGAGACCGGGTTGCTGCAGACTTGTACCACATATTTCGAGTTCGAATATAACAAATTCTGTGCACAAACCAGCATTGGTTTAGAAAGCATGGCTCGTGCCAAACTCAGCATGCCCTTTTCTTAAATGATGTACTGCAAACTATGGACGAAATGTGACAGGAAGATTCCATATATATAGATTTCCGAAAAGCGTTTGACACGTTGCCCCACTGTAGACTGTTAACGAAGGTAGGAGCATATGGAAATAGGTTCCTAACATGTGAGTTGCTCGAAGAGTTCTTAAGTAATAGAATCCAGTACGTTGTTCTCGGTGGCGAGTGTTCTTCAGAGAGAACGTATCGTCTACAAGTTTGATAGAACCGTTATTATTTTCAGTGTACATAAATCATCTGGTGTACAGGGTGGACAGCAGTCTGTGATTGTTTGTTTTCTTGCGAAGCCGTGGTGGATGGGAAAGCGTCGACGTTGAGTGACTGTAGGGGGACACAAGATGACAGACAAAATTTGGGGTTGGGGTGATGAATGTCAGCTACCTCTAAACGTAGGAAAACGTAAGTTAATGCAGATGGGTAGAAAAAATAAACCCGAAAAATTTCGAATACAGTATTGACATATTCACATCGTTTCAATATCTGGGCGTAACGTTCGAAGGCCATATGGAGTGGAAAGAACACATGAGGATTGTGGTAGGAATGGTTCAGCCGCAACGGACGTTAGTGCGACCCATTCTTGTATACAGCTAGAGTGTTTGCGGCCCGCACCAGGTTGGATTTAAGGGGTACGTGGAAGCAATTCAGAGGCGGACTACCAAATTTGTACAGGTAGGTTCTATCGGCACTTGAGTGTCGCGGTGATGCTGTGCGAAATCATATGGGAATACCTGGAGGAAATACGACGTCCTTCTCGACGAACACTACTGAGAAAATTTAGTGAACCGGCATTTAATGCTAACTGAAGAAAGACTCTGCTAACGTCAACATAGATTACCCTTATAGACCACGAAGATATAGAGGTGTCAGATACAGAGGCATGCACAGAGTCGTTTCACCTTCACTCTCTCTATCTGCGAATGGAATATGGAAGGAAATGTCAAGTAGCGGGGTAGGGGACCCTCCGCCAAGCACCATACAGTGCCTTGCGATGTATATTTGTAGACGTAGATGTGTAGGTTTTTTCAGTTGTGCTTGCTAAATATCTTGCGACCATTCCACATAGAGAACTTGCAATGCTATCCTGCATCCTGGGGAATCGGAGATTGCTCACTTTTAGTGATATGGAAGATGATAATAGTATCGAGTAATATCTTTTCAGTCCATCGCTTCTCATCCTCTCCTGCATTATAAGTGTTTTACTGTTTATCTAGAGGTCGTGTGTTAATAATTTGTGATTTCATTACTCTTTTAGAGAAACTTATTGTGTGTTACCTACATTGATAACACATGTGAATGTTGTGAATCATTTAAATTTAGTGATTGCAGATATGAGGGATCATCCTCATAACACATCTTTGGTTACAAGCTGAAATCATACGTATTATTTAATTATAGGTTCTTGATGACTCTCTTTACTCAAATGCTACCGATTTCTGCGACACATTCCACCGTCGTCGGCTCCCGTCCCTCTCCCCTACTGACAAAAATGCGATTTAGCTTACTGCCATCACAGGGGATAGAAAGCAAACTCGGTGACCACAGACCGGTTCATGCATGAAGGGCCCTCTACATGCCATACATCAAAGAACTACTGACCGGTCGCATTTAAATAAACTAATTCAAATACACGGCTAAAGGTGTAATCATTAATTCTCTTATACCAATCATCCGAAATAGAAAATGAATGTACGACACTTTGATTTCGTTCCTACACAAATTTTTTTCACCCCAGTTCCCATATTCTATGAGTTTACACATCAAATAAAAAGTATTTTACTCCACGTTGATTGCACGGATTATAGATTTCACAGTTCGTCCACAGTAGGGCCTCGACATCCTATCAGTTGAGCAATGATACGCGAAGTAAAGGATTAACACGGTACTGAAGAAGACATCCAAGGAGTACGTTGTAATGACTTGGATACACGTCAGATGTATTACACCACAGCACGTTCTCATTCTGTTCTGTTGGCTGCATTCTTCTTATTGTTCCGGTGACTGTTCTGCTAATGCCTTCTGAAATAGATTTAGGATTCTGGGGAAATAAGACAACAACGTCGTCCCCTAATGTGAGGTCGAACTCAGAACGTGATAAACCTGAGCAGAAGGCCACCCAGTTTAATATTTACACAAAAATGTAGGTAGCTCTGAGAAGCAGTAAATCAGTTTAGTATTGTCTCGAATCTGATGCAACGAAAAATGATTTCTCTATTATCAGTATCGTTTTAATTTAATATCAACAGGACGAACAACGGTCGATGGATCAACCCTCATATTTCCTTGTTTAGAGCTAAATGGTAATGGCTGCAGTTATTTTTATAGTGCAACTTTTGTAAAGGTCAACCATTCGTAATGTGCTTGTGTCTCCTTTATTGTGCAGACTGAAGAAAGTCTACTTGCCCCTCACAGCAATTTCAGCACTTTTTATAGCGTCTTCTGATTTATACTCCTAATTTCGGAACGTAAAGGCCATTGGTGGTGGCATTTTATTCTATTTATTTCTCCATACTCTTATAGCTGTCCTCATTTTACCTAAAAACTACAACAATTCGCAAATAAGTTCTGTCTCGTGATTGTTTTGCGAATGTTGTGTTCGTATCCACGAACTTGGCAACACAAATTTATAGTTTCTACATTGTAATCGTAGTACACAACTTTCTAGAAATTAAATAATAATATTCAGCAGATCCATTTATGTATGGGAGACTGCTGGGAATAGAGATGGTCAAACTTGATATGACAAGAAAATTTTTGTCTAATAGTACTAAATCGCCCTCGGTACAATCCAATGCTCACGTGTTTGGGTGCAGTTAAACGACTTTCAGACACCACGTAAAACAGAGGGTATTCACTGACTCTTCGCCATAGATCCGCAAGCTATTAGGTAAGTAATTTTCGGAAAACAGCAGCCACTGCTTTCATTAAAGTAAAACTTGTAGGAAAAGGCAAGAACTGGAATAACTGTATGTGAAAAAATTGCCAGCGACATTCTCCTGTTTAACTTTTATACACAAACGAATCATTATATTGGGATAATTACGTCGGTCCCACAGAAAAGGAAAGGAAAACACACGCAGTTATTTAACTGAAACTCATATCGGTTTTACAAGTTACTGAGGTTAACTTCAATGTGGAATACAGTAATACCAAATGCATGCAGTGGGAAGCAACAACAAGGGAAGGTCTGGAGGCCACATGGCTTGCAGGCAAAAGGGCCTTCGTCATGATCACAGTCACGGCTTTGGCGATGAAAAACACGCCTTCGATAAATTCAAAACATTTGCTGGAATATTCTGCACTAATTCAGAAGGATTAAACCAATCACTTTTTCCCGACTAGGTCAGCGAAAAGAGATCATCGACTGCTACAAGCTGCTACTACAGTAGCTCCACTAGATGAGACTTAGAGCTGTCAGGAATATGAAATAATGTCCTGTCAATAACCTGCTTCACAGAAGACAGAACTACCCTAATGGTGGCCTTACTGACTGGACATGTATGTTTCCTTTTATCTTATTACGTGTTCATGGATACTGGAGTTTTTATTTATGTATATCACAGAGCAGAGACAGCAAATGACTTGGGAGAGCAGTTAAACGGAATGGATAGGAGGGTATAAGATGAACATCAACAAAACCAAAACGAGGATAATGGAATTTCGTCGAATTAAGTTGGGTGATGCTGAAGGAATTAGATTAGGAAATGAGACACTTAAAGGAGTTCTGCTACTTCGGGAGCAAAATAACTGTAGATGGTCGAAGTAGAGAGGATATAAAATGTAGAGTGGCAATGCCAAGGAAAGCGTTTCTGAACAATAGAAATTTGTTAACATCGAGTATAGGTTTAAGTGTCAGAAAGTCGTTTCTGAAAGTATTTGTATGGAAGTGAAGCGTGGACGATAAATAGTTTAGACAAGAAGAGAATAGAAGCTTTGGAAATGTGGTGCTACAGAAGAATGCTGAAGATTAGATAGGCAGATCACATAACTAATGAGGAGGTATTGAATAGGATTGGGGAGAAGTTTGTGGCACAACTTGACTAGAAGAAGGGATCGGTTGTTAGGACATGCTCTGAGGCATCAAGGGATCACCAATTTAGTATTAGAGGGCAGCGTGGAGGTTAAAAATCGTGGAGGGAGACCAAGGGATGAATACACCAAGCTGATTCAGAATGATGTAGGTTGCACTAGGTACATCTACATCTACATTTCTGCTCCGCAACCCACCCAACGGTATGTGGCGGAGGGCACTTTACGTGCCACATTCATGAAGAAGCTTACACAGATAGAGTAGCATGGAGAGCTGCATCAAACCAGTCTCAGGACTGAAGACCACAACAACGACCATCACAGACAGAACAACGTGACTAGTACATGGACAAGGAAAAGAATTGGCGTTTTAATAAACCTAATGCAGAAATTTGATGTATGTCCATTTTCGTGTGTTTCATATATTTGGCGATCCAAATAAAGGCCACAACTGCCACTGGGGAGCGCTTAGAGAGCTAAATCACAATAACCAGCTCGTCCCAAGTGCTCAGAGCACTGTCCCTACTGACGTTAGATATTCCATTGCCGAGCATGCCAGCGTTAGCTGTCTCCTCCCGTGTGGAGACGGCTTCAGCCAAATTGATGCTTTCAGGACAAATAAATGAATGTATGTGTATCACTTGGTGAGAGATTGGGACTGTATAGAGGACGTGTAAGGGTTTCCCAACGAAACCTGTGCAGCACAGTCGAAATGACTGTGGCAAAGTATGGGCTCGATGTCTCCCCACGCCATTTCCATATTTTTGGAGCTCTGAAGGATAACATTCATAGCTGATGATTAGCTACAGTATAAAACGTGCACGCCTGGGTACTATCATGGTCCAGTAGACTATTGCAAACATATTTCCCTGAAGGCACTGACCATCTTGTACCGCAGTCGGATAAATGCATTAACAATTATGCCGATTACTTCTGAAATAACAGTGTACTTACCTTTTTCACCTGTCTAATGTCCTTTTGAATTCTCTTTACAAAAAGTCGAGTTTTTTTTTTACCTGCATCGTCATGGGAAAAAAAAAATTGTTCCACAAACTATAATGTGCAGTGGATCGACGAATACATTTGAATATAAATACTGTTGGTGACATGTCTATATTTAATCACTTTTGTACGCCTTATGTGAGTTTCGGGTCGTATACCTTTTTCCAAATGTCGCAGGGTGCAGTAGAGAACCAGGAATGTCTACATGTGGCGCAACGCAACTGCTCACGGTTTAAATAGCTCCGTCACTCATTCCAGTCCCTCGTCCGTTCACTGATCCAACGACACACACAGTGCACGACATGTCACATATCAGTAGCGTTATTGGCTGTCCCCTACAAGCCATTCCTTTGCTGTATCAGACATCTCATCGCGTGTGTCTTTACCTCGACGACTGACGTAGTATACCCACAAGTTGCAGTCGTCATTGCCGTGCGTGCCTGCGGTGGAGAACCGTTCCAAATAAAGCAGGGCCAGTCCAACTGCGGGATCACGAGACGGAGCACTCACGTAAACTTGTCGACGCTACTGCCTCGCTGCAGACACCTCGCTAATGGCTAATGAGCGCACTGGCGACGCGCAGGCGCCGGGGACCACCCGGGCAGAAATACTTCCTCAGCGGGGGACGCTGTTTATTTCCGTGCCCGTCACAGCCAAACATCGGCGCCCTTAAACTGCGTGTTTTGTGATAGCAGGCACGCCCTCCTCTGTAAACACACACGCACGAGAACCTTCATCAGTGACAAAAACAAACAGCGGAAGTCAATAAAGAGGACTTTTACGGCTGAAAGACCGTACGTACTGGCGCACCTAAGAGACCCGAATTTCGTTTTAATATAAACATTTTCCTGGTAATTCTGAGGCGTCATTACAGCTTTTCAACGTCGTGTACAGTAATTACACAACTTGTTTGTCAGACACGATAAGCGCACTTCCTCCCTCTTTTTTTGACGTCGTGAGACGTAGCGGTAGCACGCTATTTAGGACCAACCGGAGTTTTAGAACCAGTCCAGCCATCCGAACTCCGGTTTGCTATCGGTTCACTTAGTTCAAATGGCTCTGAGCACTAAGGGACCCAACTGCTGTGGTCATCAGTCCCCTAGAACTTAGAACTACTTAAACCTAACTAACCTAAGGACATCACACACATCCATGCCCGAGACAGGATTCGAACCTGCGACCGTAGCAGTCGCACAGTTCCGGATCACTTAGTCAAAATTCAGATGTAACGTGCGTTAAAGCATGGTAACGCGCGATCAAATTTCAAAACAGCTGAGATGACGAGCGGTAGAACAGGACCTCTCCAGCAGTGTTACTGTTCCAGGAAGAAAGGAAGATTAAGAGTTTAACGCCCTGTCAACAATGCTGGCATTAGAGACTGTCGGTTTCAGATATCTACGCTATTCATATAAAACTGGAAAATCGGCTGTGTCTGGGATAATTCGGTAAGAATCCGAAGTTATCTGGATGAAACTGATGCTGAGACGCCAACACCAGGTGATTAAAAATGTATCAAAAATTTTTAGAAATCTGCACAGTAGCAATGTTTCCTCATTGTAATGGTGTTCTCAGTTCTAAACAGAGCGGTTCTAGACCATTCAGTTCGGAACGGTGCTGCTGCTACGGTCGCAGGTTCGAATCCGGCCTCGGGCACGGATGTGTGCGATGTCCTAAGGTTAGGTTAGGTTTCAGTAGTTCTATGTCTAGGGGACTGATGACATCAGATGTTAAGTCCCATAATGCTTAGAGCCATTTGAACCATCTGAATTTCTGAACATACCGGAATACAAAGTACACAACACTCGACTTTCTTATAAATATTTTTCTCTATAGGACTGTTGGCTCTGCGTGACAATAGCTATCACTTTATGAGGTTACATGTTCACGCTTATAAAAGGTACAACGACTCAGAAATTTTTAGATATTCCTTTCTGGATATGCGCGAGAGAAAGATCTTTAACAGCAAACTACGCCACGGCAGTTCCTACGTGATGGCAGCTGATGAAGTCTTTGGCCTGATGGAAAACTTAATGGGACCATACGGTGGAAAGCAGCTGACTTATGAAAAGAAAAGACAGTTAACTATCGGCAGATTCTAGCGGTTAGGTATGATGAATGTACTTTTGCTACAGCGTGTAAGAAATGAAGGATACTACATCGCTTGGTGGCATTGAGTGTGGATTGCGCCGAACACTCTGTAAAAACGATTACAGTTCTTCGAAGCAACGTTGTAAATACAGATGAATTTAAACACGAAGACATCTTAGGAGAGTATAAATGCTACTCGTAATGCACGACCCTTCGTGTTTAATTTAGCAGCTAATTTGTTAATGAAGTCCGGCAAACTAGAATATTCACATCGTACGGTATTTCCGAAAGTGTGCTTCTTACCTATATTTCTCGTTCTTTCTTGAGCCATTTTGCTCACGAAAGATAACTAATTTCTTCAAAACTTGCCGTTTCCAAAACGCTATTCAGATGACGTAGTCAATATTTCTGGCCTATTCTCTAATTCGTCAGCTAGTAACTCCATGACAGTATTCTCACCTTCGATTTCACCTACTTTTCTAAATGCCTACCAAAGGAAAGTAACAGAAACACGCAGAAGGTGGATTCGGTCGCGATGGAAAAGCGCCCTCGATCGAACAGCATACGGACTTTTCTCTCTTTCCAGTTGCCTGTTAACGAACGTTCCTCAGCGTTTAGAGATATTTTCCGTGGACGGTGACGCAGGCTCGTGTAATCGATTCGATTGGAAGTTGAGTGTTAGGTGTCTAAACGCAGGTTTTGAAATCACGCGTTAGCTTTCTGTCATCTGAACTTAGCCTATCCCTAAAAGAGAATGCCGGTATAAGCTCGCTAAATCGTCTGTTATGTGGTTACTTCTCGTTTCTTGCCGGGCTGCAATAGTGCACATTGTTTACCGAAAACTAATCGAAATATCAGTCCTTCCTTTTCTCTTTCAAATCATAGTATAAGTGTTAACAGCTACCGCCGTACTTTAACTGTTTAGTCAGCATCAGGTTACCTTCTATTAGGAACGTGGATCAACTCAACAACTGTGATATGACTCTCAGATGATGGAGCATAGCAATCAGTTATCTTTTTTTTTTGCATATTTTATTCGTAAAATCTAGATTTTGGCTAGTGCCTAGCCATTATCAATGAATAATTTCATAATATGAACGCATGTTGACTCAAGAGTCTTGAAAGAGCTATGACAGAAGCCCAAACAACAGGGCACTGACCGGAATGCTGCACTGATAATGGCTAGGTACTAGTCGAAACGTAGATTCACCAAATAATATCCGCAAGGAAAGGACGGCTGATAGCTGTGCTCTATTATTTGAATGTTAAGTCAGCATTCCGAAAGATATAAGTTACAAATGATCCCATTACAAGAAACTGGTAAACACACATCACTGCACAAGAAAAATTATTGGATGTTGGTGGAACATATGGTAAAACATACAAAGACTCAGCATAAATAAAATATGTCAACAATTTTTTAATCTGAATTACGGTAAATGTAAAACAAGGATAGATGAGTTTTACTAAGGGAAATAGCTAACTGTGGCCAAAATAGAGAGTACGTGAAATGCACTCAGGCAATAGCACGAAAACAGTTTCCGAAAACGAGAAATTTGTGGCACTGAATACATATTACGCAGAGATGAAGATGCTTGCATAGAATAGATTAGCATGGAGAGCTGCATTAAACCTGTCTTCGAAATGAAGACAACTTCCACAAGATTGTTTTAGTCGGCATTAGAATGGTGCTTGAAAGATCTGGAAAACGATCGCCGGTCGTATGTGACGGATGTCCATGAGTTCGCTAAACAACAACTGCATATCGAATGGAAGTTAAGTCATGTTTCAATAATCGTTTTCTTCAAGGTATTTCGAAGTATTCGAATACAACATATGATCCAAAATGCTTCTAGAAATCGGTGTTCTTGCTGGCCAAAAATGTCAAACAGAGGTGGTACAATGGTTTTCACTCGTATTCGAGATCAGTGGTGTCGCTTTAATTTAAAACCGAAACGTCCAGGCCGTGTCGTCATCTACCTTGCTGCATTTTGCGTCGTCCACCCGACCGTTTTGCCGAATTTCCAGACGGTGGAGCTGCTACTTCTCTCTCAAGCAGATCCTCTGTTGCCATCGTGAGGCTCAGAGCCCTCCGTCCTACTTCTCCTACCAAGCAAAAATCCATCGCAGTAGCAGTAGTCGAACATAACAGCGATACACGCTGACCACTCTTGTTTTCCCTTTGTGTTGATGGTGGGGCGGGAAGTGAGGTGGAGGAGGCATGGATCCCACCTCGTTACTGTTCACGCATTCTCTCTCCTTTTTTGCCTTCTTCTGGTAGCCCTATTTGCTTTACTGTCTCTATGTTTTCTTTTTTTTTTAATGCAAACTTGGAAATAAAGATCTTAGGTTAAACTGAAAGATCGTTACTACTTAAAGCAATGATAAATTTCCATTCACAAAAAAAATGTTCTTCTTGAAATTAAAATTTTGTTCTGTGTGAACAACATAAACGCTGGCTCCACTGCCGCTGTGTATCTGCTCCTCAGCCAGGATAACCGAAAAGTGAAATTCTTTAATTCTTGAAAATAATAATGTAGAAAAACGTCTTTATAAATGTCAAAATTTTGTGGTCCGTGAAACGCAGTATGCTACTTATAAATTAAATATTTACTTTCGAAACGGAAATAATTCTGTCCGAGGAAGGTGCCATGTTCACTATCAAAGTACTTCTGTCTGGCTGATACCCCTACTAATATCTCTCTTGGTTGTAACTCTACAGTGTTCAACTGGTCTGTCTATTACATGTATACTTTCTCTTAAGATGCTATATTCTCATAGACCTCCTTCTGCTTAGCGTCTTCTGCAATATCACAAAATCCGTGTAGTATACAAGTGCAAGCGAGGCAGTCATTCGGTTGTCTGTTTTCTGTTAGAATCGTTGCTGTGTGCCAAGTCACCCATATGGCACTGTTGTTTGTTTTGCAGGTGAAAATCGAAGTTTGTCTGGTCGAAGCACTTTTCTCATCATTTTGACAACATCATAACTTACACGACGTAAAGCAAAGGTGTACACCTGTCATTATCAGTAATTCACTTGGTACTATGATTGCGAAGACGGCTTCCCAGACTATACTGTGTGAGTGTAAAGGAGTGCAATGCTGACAGTCGTTTCCGTCAGCTTTCGGAAAGTCAGTCTGTCCATTTTTCTTTTCTCGTTAAATAATTTGGTTCCGCCGTTCTACCTCTGGACTATTCCTTACACATGTGGAAGACCTTTCACTTAACATCCATAAAGCAGAATTGGTGCAAAACTTTCAACAGCCAAAATCGCATATATTCTTTATTTTTGACAACCCTTTTCGGCAGATATTACTCTTATTTCGTGGCCTTCAAAAATATTTATTACTAAACGTGTTCATTGCGGGTTAGGGTCCCACGCAATAATGTCTTTGTGGCGGATAAAACAGAGCACTTCATACAGATGTTTGTAAGAAATAAAACTTAGCAGTTAAAAAGCATCACGAGCACAAGGTCATGTCCAAATACAAGTGTTCAGACCGAGCGGTGTGGCGCAGTGGTTAGCACACTGGACTAGAATTCGGATTCAGGTTTTCCGTGATTTTCCTAAATCGATTCCGGCAAAAAATACCGGGATGGTTCCTTGGAAAGTGCAAGGACGACTTCCTTCTCCATCCTTCCCTAATCCTATGGGACCTATGACCTCGCTGTTTGGCCCCTTCCCCCAAATCAACCAACCAACCAACCATGTGTTCAGAGGCAACTGTTGATTCTTAAAAATCAAAATATACATCAAAATGCACAGAGGAGGTGCTCACGCAAAGAGTTGCAAAACATCCTGTGTTAAATGCAGTCTGTAAATTCTAACAATCGTTGCCATTTTAGGAACCCTTCATTCTCTGGATTTTAGCTCTATAATTTGGAAATTCATATATTTATTGTTAGTGTTGAATAGATGCGACGGACGTTATAGGATCACGCAAAGCTATCAGACGCCAACGTTTAAAGTTTCCATGCAGCTCCAATGTTTTCACACTGGAATTTTTTTCTTTCTTCAGCCCACTTTTTCCCAACTCTGGTGGTGACTTCATCCTCTGGTACTACATTTTCATTGCTAATTTTTTGTCTGTATGAGTTTCTGCTGAAAATGTCTGATATATTTGTATAAGAATTTTTTAAATCCTGTATTGTCCTGCTGGATTTTCCTTGTACTTCGCAGTTTTGTGAGTGAGTTATGTTGTTGGGAGTCTGTGGATATGCTCATAAAATTTCAGTCTTCTTTTTCTGATATCGGCGGCAAAATTCAATACTTTTTTCGGTTGTTAAAAATATCGGTTGGATATTTTTTTTTCGGAGAGGAAGACCTTTCTTAGAATTTTGCATTCTTTTTGTAGGATATCTTCGAGTTCACATTTTCAGTTGCGTGTAGTCGTTTCACTACCGTACAATTTTGTTACAACTCCTGACTTTCGTGTCTGTGTTCAAATGGTTCAAATGGCTCTGAACACTATGGGACTTAACATCTGAGGTCATCAGTCCCCTTGAACTTAGAACTACTTAAACCTAACTAACCTAAGGACATCACACACATCCATTCCAGACGCAGGATTCGAACCTGCGACCGAAGCCGTTGCGCGGTTCCAGACAAGCGCCTCTAAGTTTATGGTATTCTCGTAAGAAGTTGAAACATAGAACTCTCTTGATTTGTTCATATGTGATGAGGTAATGTACTTGGCTTTTCTGAAGTATAACCGGAGTCTAATTCTTTCAGAGCATTTCTTGATAGTTCCTGTATGATTGTTGCCGTTTCGCGGTCTGCTAGAATCGCCAGATGGCTTGCGAATTCTAGGCAAGAAATCTGGATGTTATTTCTAGATCTTCCAATTAGTTTAAGTTTCCAAAGCTTTGGCTTTTAAGTTGTTTTTCCCACTACATATCTGAACGTATCAAAACGAATTACCTGACTTAAAAACAAAATATTCAGTGAAAGAAACATATTAAAGAAAAACTGCGATCAAAATCTTAAAAGACTTAGCTACGTTATTACAAACTCTACGTGTTCACTACCAGCAGGCAGACAACGTCTAGACGATTCGTACATTCATCTTCTGCTCATTTTAAGTTGTATGTAACATATCTGAAGTGACGCAAGTCACTCCAGTTCTGTTGTGTTCCTCAGCTCATCTAAGTCACGAGGTGAAGGAGCGAAAGAAACGGTTTCCTTCACATATTTTCTCAGGAAATCAGGAAGTCTGAAGATCTTGGAAGCCAAGAATGGAGGGCAGTGTCTTGAAGTCCCGTAAGCCCTATCCTGTACTGAGACAGTATGTCATCGAGGAATTGTCGCGCGCTGTAGTGCCACTAATGTAGGGCTACGTCCTGTTAGAATATGAAGCCATTAATGTTCCTCAAATTGTGAAAAGGCCACGTATCCACCATTTAAAGATTCCTCATCAAATCACCGTGTGTTCCTAAAAAAAGGTGGGACCATAGATATTTTCACAACAATCGGCAAAAAAGAAAAATCGCTCATTCTAGACAAGTCCCTTTTATGCTCAGCAATGGCATGAGGGTACTAAAGTCAGTACCAAACGTCACCTCTACGTCTGTGTGTGACTTCTTCATCTCCGAGTAGAACTTGTAACTTACGTCCTGAATTCTTTGCTGCATGTATTTCAAACTCTGTCTTCCCTGTTTGTTTTTACCCTCTGCAATTGTCCCTGCTAGCACGGGAGCTAATTCCTAATGACTTAACACACGTTCTATCATCCAGTCCCTTGTTACAGTCAGTGTTTCCAACATATTCTTTACCTCCCCGATTCTGCGGAGCACCTGCTCATTCCTTACCTTGTCAGTTCACCTAATCTTCAACATTCTTGTGTGGCAACAAATCTCAAATGCTTCGATTCTCTTATTTTCCGGTCTTCCCACAGTCCATATTTCTCTGCCTCACAATTCTGAACTCCAAACGTACAGTCTCAGAATTTATTCTCCAATTTAAGTCACATGTTTGATACCAGTTGACCTCCTATAGCCGGGAATGCCCATTTTACCAGCGCTAGTGAGCTTTTTGTGTCTCCTTGCTCCGTCCGTCATGGGTTATTTTGCTGCCTAGGTAGCAGAATCCTTAAATTTTGTCTACTTATTGATCATCAGTGCTAAGTTAATTTTGTCAATGTTGCTATTTCCATTCCTTCTCATTACTTTCGTCTCTCTGCGATTTACTCTCAATCCATTCCTGTTCTCATTAGACTTTCATTCCATTCAGAAAATCCTGTAATTATTATTCAGTTTCACTGAGGTTAACAATGTCGTCAGTGAATCTTATCATTGACATTCTCTCACCTTGAATTTTACTTCCACTCTCGAACCTCTATTTTATTTCCGTCATTGCTTCTTCGAAATATTAATTGAACAGTAAATTGCATCCCTGTGTTACACCTTTTTTAATCATCGGACCTCGTTCTTGTCTTCCACTGTTATTATTCCCTCTTGACTAGTGTACAATTTGTATACTACTCGTCTCTCCCTATAGAATACCCATATTATTGTCAGAATGTCGAACATCTTGTACCATTTGGCTTTGCCGAACGCTTTTTGCGGGTTGATAAATCCTATTAACATGTCTTGATTTTCCTCCAGTATTGCTTTCATTATCAATCGCAACATCATAAATGTCTCTCTGGCGCCTTTACCTTTCCTAAAGCCACACTGATCTTCATCTAGCGCACCCTCAATTATATTTTCCATTCTTCAGTATACTATTATTGTCAGCAACTTCGATGCATGAGCTGCGACTTGGATGCGTGAGCTGTTAAGCTGATTGTGTGATAATTCTCCCATTTGTCAACTCTTTCAGTCTTCGCAACTGCATGGATGATATTTTTCCGAAGGTCAGATGGTTTATCGTCAGACTTACACGTTCTACACATCAACGTGAATTGTAGTTTTGTTAGATTCCACCAATGATTATCGAAAATCTGATTAATCTTACCCATTCCTTCTGCCTTATTCGACCTTAAGTCTTCTCATAAATCTCTTGTAAATTCTGATCCTAATAGTGGGTCTTCCAAGTCCTCTATATTGACTGCTGTTTCTTGTCATCAGACAAGCCTTACGCTTTCACAGAGTCCTCCAACCTATCCGCCCTTTCCTTTGTATTTAATAGTGGAACTCCCTTTGCACTCTTAGTGTTACTGCCCTTGATTTTAATTTCACGGAAGATGTTTTGACTTTGCAATATACTGAGTCAGTCCTTCCGACAGTCATTTCTTTCCAAATTTCTTCACATTTTTCATCCAGTCTATTCACCTTAGCTTCCCTGCACCTCTTATTGACTTAATTTTCAAATGATTTCTGTATTCCTCCTTTCAACGATACACTGAAGTATTTAGCGTCATATCAGGTATTCCAATTTTTCCACTTGTGCTGTGAGTTGCCTTCAGTCGATTTCACCTTAATGTTCGCTGAATTATTTCAGTTATCAAATTAGGGTCCGACCATGCAGATACAAGATTTCCGTGATTTCTTCAAATATCTCAAGGTGAATGCCGGGATGTTTCCTTTGGAAGTGCACGTCCGATTCTCCCCATCCATGAAACGCTGGGAGCTATAGCTCCGTCTGTAATGAGGTTGGTCTCTACGGAACGTTAAACCCTAAACTTTCTTCTTCTTCCCACTACCAAGCCCAGTGACAAATATCTTTCGGCAAAGGCGGATCAATCCCTAAAGTGCCACTAAATTTACTCTGGGCTGTAATCACTGACTCAGTCTTGCTAAATTGTAACACACGAAACGCCATCTTACTTCAGAAATTCCCACATATGTCGATTCTCTAAAACTCTAGGACATGCCTGTTCAGTGAACACATATTTCCCGTCCAGCAAGGCTCCTGTTTCCTAATTACACTACTGACCATTAAAATTACTACACCAAGAAGAAATGCAGATGATAAACGGGTTTTCATTTGACAAATGTATTATACTAGAACCGACATGTGATTACATTTTCACGCAATTTGGGTGCGTAGATCCTGAGAAATCAGTAACCAGAACAACCACCTCTGGCAGTAATAACGGCCTTGATACGCCTGGGCGTTGAGACAAACAGAGCTTGGATGGCGTGTACAGGTACAGCTGCCCATGCAGCTTCAACACGAACCCACAGTTCAACAAGAGTAGTGACTGGTGTATTGTGACGAGCCAGTTGCTCGGCCACCATTGACCAGACGTTTTCAATTGGTGAAAGATCTGGAGAACGTGCTGGCCAGGGCGGCAGTCGAACATTTTCCGTATCCATAAAGGCGCGTACAGGACCTGCAAAATGCGGCTGTGCATTATCCTGCTGATATGTAGGGTTTCGCAGGGATCGAATGAAGGGTAGAGCCACGGATCGTAACACGTCTGAGATGTAACGTCCACTGTTCAAAGTCCTGCCAGTGCGAACAAGAGGTGCCCGAGACGTGTAACCAATGGCACACCATACCATCACGCAGGGTGATACATCAGTATGGCGATGACGAATACACGTTTGCAATGTGCGTTTACTGCGATGTCGCCAAACACCGATGCGACCATCATGATGCTGTAAACAGAACCTGGATTCATCCGAAAAAATTACGTTTTGCCATTCGTGCACCCACGTTCGTCGTCGAGTACACCATCGCAGGCGCTCTTGCCTATGATGCAGCGTCAATGGTAACCGTAGCCATGGTCTCCGAGCTGATAATCCATGCTGCTGCAAACGTCGTTGAACGTGCAGATGGTTGTTGTCTTGCAAACGTCTCCATCTATTGACTCAGGCATCGAGACGTGGCTGCACGATCCGTTACAGCCATGCGGATAAGATGGCTGTTATCTCGACTGCTAGTGATACGAGGCCGTTGGGATCCAGCACGGCGTTCCGTATTACCCTCCTGAACCCACCGATTCCGTATTCTACTCACAGTCATTGGAACTCGACCAACGCGAGCAGCAATGTCGAGTTTCGATAAACTGCAATCGCGATAGGCTATAATCCGACCTTTATCGATGTCGGAAACCTGATGCTACGCATTTCTCCTCCTTACACGTGGCATCACAACAACCTTTCACCAGGCAACGCCGGTCTACTGCTGTTTGTATATGAGAATTCGGTTGGAAACTTTCCTCATGTCAGCACGTTGTAGGTGTCGCCACCGGGGCCAACCTTGTATGAATGCTCTGAAAAGCTAATCATCTGCATATCACAGCATCTTCTTCCTGTGGGTTAAATTTCGCGTCTGTAGCACGTCATCTTCGTGGTGTAGCAATTTTAATGGCCAGTAGTGTATTACACCGTACAATCAGGTCATTCTTTTTGACGCACCGTGCATGTAAACACTTCTGCTAAAATGTTTGAGGGGTATCTTTGAGCCCCACGACCATTCTATCTCTCTTACCGATCCTTTTCTGGGTTGTTAGAGGAGAAGAGAGTAGTTACCTGTATGTGGAAGACAGTGTCGGGCCAGAGGGAGAGCGTGACGCAGGTGGAGTCGGTGTAGAGGTTGCCGGTGATGCCGCCGCCGTCCACCTCCCAGGTGACCAGGTACTGGTGGCCGGCGCGCCGCTGCCTCTCCGCCTCCTTGGGGGGCGCCCGCCACGACAGCTCCGCGATCACCAGCACCCCCTGGTGGATCAGCGACTGCACCCGCACCGACCACACGCCGCCCTTCTGTCGGAAGGAAACACACCGCCGCCACGGCGTCTCAAGAACCGAAGGCAGGTCAGGTCAGACACTCCTCCCACCTAAGCTAGATGAATGGTCTCGCGACATGTTCAATAAAGTGTGACGTTATCAAGCCGGAGCTCGCCATCTTATTCAAATGCCGTAAAATGGGGTGAACAGAAACAAAGACTCACTGCTGTGGGCTTGTAACATCGACCAAAAATGGCCTCGATGTGCTGGTACTGCGAACGGCTGACAGCCAGGAGAAACTACAGGTGTAGTATTTCCTGGGGTCATGCAGCTCTATTGTATGGCTGAATGATGATGGCCTCCTCGTAGGTAAAATACTCTGAACGTAAAACAGTCCCTCATTTGGATCTCTGGACGGAGACTACTCAGAAGGATGTCGTCATGAGGACAGCGTAGGATCCTAGAGCCCTTATCGCGCTTGTAGATTAGAAAATTTAAAAACGGAAGTGGATAGGCCTCAGTCACAAATAGATAGAAAATCAAACAGGGCTAATGCAGGAGTAGGTTTAATAATGAACTACAATATAGGAATGCGGGTAAGCTACTACCAACAGCATCACGAACGCATCATCGTAGCCATGATAAACACGAAGCCCACACCTTCCACGGTAGTATTAGTATATATACCATCCAGTTCTGCAGATAATGAAGAGATTGAAGAAATGTACCATGAGATAAAAGAATTTATTCATATCGTTAAGGGATAAGAAAATCAAATTGTGATGGGGGACTGGAATTAAATAGTAGGAAAAGAAAGAGAAGGAGAAATAGTAGATAAGAAGGGAAAGGAATTCAGTAGAAGACGAATGGTGAGATGAGGTAGTGAAGACAGCAGAGCATCAAATAGGCAAAAAGACAAGGTTTATTATTTATAGAGCGCAGCAGTCACTCGTACTTTTTTTCCAGGTTTTGTTTGACAAATCCCGATTTCGCCTAGTGCCTAGCCATTATCAATACACTACTTTCTAGTCTCGATGCATATCAGTTCCCTGTTGTTCGGGCATGAGTCACAGTTCTTTGAACTGACTGACGCCCGAACAACAGGGAACCGACGTGTAGGGAGACTATAAAATAGTGTATTGATAATGGCCAGGCACTAGCCGAAATCTCTATTTTCCAAATAAAACCTGAAAAAGAAATGGGACGATTGTTTGCTGCGCTCTATAGTTTATAAATCATATCACAGATGGTAAGTGCACCCACTTTCCTAATGGAAGCTAACCTAACAAAAGACAAGGCCTGCTAGATGTTATTCGATATCACAGTAGCTACTGAATTTAGCTGACGAAAGGACAAAAAAATAAAAATTCAGAAAATAAAGCAGATAAAAAGGTATACAAAGATCTAAAATAATAGCAGATAAAAGGATATACAAAGGTCTAAAAAACAGACTGACAGGAAGTGCAGGACGGCTAGATATTTGAAGCATACATCACTGAATGAAAGATAGATATCACCTACTGTAAAATTAAAGAAGCCGTAGGAGAAATGAAAGCAACTGTATAAATTTCGAGAGTCCATGTGATAAACCACTATTAAACAAAGAAGGTAAAGCTGAAAGGTGGAAGGAGTATATAGAAGGTTTATAGAAGGGAGATGAACTTGCAAGCAGTATTATAGAAAAGGAAGAGGACGTAGATGAAGATGAATGAGAGAGCAGTGAAAGACAAATATCGAACAAGGCCCTGGAGTAGGTGAAATTTAGTCACAACTACTAATAGCCTTGGGAGAGACAGCGATGACAAAACTATTCCATCTGGCGTGCAAGATTTGTGCGACATGCGAAATACTCTCAGACTTGTAGTACAATGTAATAATTCCAAAGACAGAAGGTGCTGACGTGCGTGAATATTCCTAATCATCAGTTTAATAAGTCGTGGTTGATAAATACTAAAAACTGGTAGTCGACCTCGTGGAAGATCAGTTTGCATTTCGGAGAAATTTAGAGACACGTGAGTCAGCACTCACATTACGTCTTACCTTAGAAGACAGGTTAAGGTAAGGCAAACCTGCCTGTGTAGCATTTGTAAACTTAGAGAAAAATTATGACAGTGTTGACTGGAACACTTTATTTGTAATTCTGAAGATATCAGGGCTAAAGTACAAAGAGTGAGACAGTATTTATAACCTGTATGGAAAGAAGACGGCAGTTGTAAGAGTCGATGTTCATGAAAGGGAAGCAGTGGTTGAGAAAGGAGTAAGGTGGGGTTGTACACTACCTCCGGCGTAATTAAGTCTGTATACTGCACAAGAGGTAAAGGAAAGAAAAGAAAAATTTGGAGTAGCAATTTAGATTCAGGGAGAGGAAAGGAAAACTTTGAAGTCTGCGGATAACATTGGACTGTAATTCTATCAGAGACGGCAAAGGATTTGCAGGAGGTATTTAAGGGAATGGATAGTGTCTTAAAAGGAGGATACAAGACAAACATCCACAAAATGTAGTCAAATAATATTATTTGAGTCTGAAGGTACTAGCTTAGTAAGCTAGAAACTTGAAGTAGTACATGAGATTTGTTATTTGGGAAGCAAAATAACTGAACATGGCCGAAGTAGAGAAGATATAAAATGTAGATGGTAACGGCAAGAAAGACCTTTGTTAATATCGGAAGGTATCTGTATGGAGTGTATACATGTAGGGAAGAGAAACATGGACGGTAAACAGTTTAGACAGGAGAAGAATTGAAGTCTAAGAAATGTGGTGCTACAGAACATTGAAGAAGATTAGGGAGGCAGATCGCGTAACTAATAAGGAGGTACTGAATAGAATTAGTGAGAAAACAAACCTGTGGCACAAATTTATTAAAAAGAGAGATCAGGTGATAGAACCTAACTTCCGACATAAAAATATCGCCCATTCAGCATGACGATACCAAGAGATGTGAACTAACCAGATCCAGAAGGATGAGTTGCAGTAGTTATTCGAAGGTAAGGCTTGAACCGCATATAGCATGAAGAGGTGCATCATCCAGTCTTCGTAATGAAGACCACTACAAGAACAGAAACTAAGGTGTGAACATGAACAGAAACAAACATCCAAGAAAATTCAGTGCTACTGTGTTGAGAGACAAACGGGAATATCGTTCAACCTACCGTTTTCCCTACGTTGGTGGTTAGTAAGCTAGTCTAACGGGAAATTATGAATTTAAAATGTGTGAAATCTTATTGGACTTAACTGCTAAGGTCATCAGTCCCTAAGCTTACTGACTACTTTACCTAAATTATCTTAAGGACAAACACACCACCCATGCCCGAGGGAGGACTCGAACCTCCGCCGGGAGCAGCTGCACAGTCCCTGCCTGCACCGCAACAGACCGCTCGGCTAATCCCGCGCGGCTATGACTGACAGAGACGGCTAGAGCGTGGAGCTGCTGGTGGGCTATGCATGACGTCTTTCCTAGTCTCTGTTTCCTAATTGTTCTTGGCACCAGCCCAGACCACCCTGACCGGCTAGTGTGTTGTACAATCCAGGGCCCCCAGTCTTATCAGGGCTATCGAGCGCGAAATGGAAACCATAGGGAAAATCAAAACTATGTTATTTGCAACGTTTAGCTGCACCTTCCAGTTACTTCTCCACATAATCCCGTCTCCGATTTAGACATCTGTCGTACTGCTGTGCACACTTTCCAATAACAATGTCAAAAAAAGGCAGGTACCTGTGTTTTCCGCCAATTCTTTCTGCTGGTCTGCAGCTCGTTGTCTGCAATACGCGATTTGTGCCAAAATACTGTCCCCGTAGCCAACGGCTCTTATGGGAAGAGAGATAAAAATCAGATTGTCCCAAGTCTGGGCTGTATGGTGCGTGATCAAACACAATTGCAAACGCTGCAGCGTGGGACCGTGCACCGTCACGAAGAAGGACAATCCATGATGACAACATTCGTCTTCACTTGCTCTGAATTGTCCTTCGTAGGCGAGTTCCTCGAACCGCCTAATCCACTCGTTAAAGAAAATCAACGGTTGATGCTCTTTTCCTTCTTAACTGCTTACAACATGAACGTCGTGTTCAAAGTTCCTGCACCACCGCCGCACGTTGCTGTCACGGATGACGGATACACCATGTGTGCTCCATGAAATGAGCATTAAGAAATCCAATGACAGCCCGCACTCGGTACTTGGCAACATCTTTACGTGCTCACTGTGCCCTCAGAACTGAAAAGTGCGAGGTCAGGCGACCGAGGGCGTACTACAGACGGTGCGCAACATATCTGTCCAAACTTTCATCGGATTCCCGCTGAGATTTTAACTTTGCGACCGACTTGAGCGAAGCCCTCTTACACCGAGAGCAAAATATTTGAAAAATCTTTGTTCCATTTCAAACACTCTCTTTGGACGTAATCATTCCTAGATAGTCCTGAAGTTGCCACACCGCTAGTGTACATGAGTAATATTTCATCCGGTGCATTATTCTTTATATTGATGCGTATGTTACGCACTTTCATCTACATCTGCATGGATACTCTACAAATCACACTTAAGTTACTGGTATCGGGTTCATCGAACCATCTTCACAATAATTATCCATTATTCCAGTGCGCGGTAGAAAACGGCCGCCTATTCGTTTCCGTGAGAGGTCTCATTTCCCTTCTTTTGTTATGATGATCGTAGCTCTCTATGTCGGCCGGCGTCAACAAAGTGTTTTCGAATTTGGAGGAGAAAGTTGGTGATTGAAATTTCGTAAGGAGAGTCCGCCACAAAGAAAAACGCCTTTGTTTTAATTATGTCGATCCAAATCCTGTATCACGTAAGTAGCACTCTCTCCGCTATTTCGCGATAATAACGTGCTGCTCTTATTTGAACTTTCTCGCTGTACTCCGTTAAACTTATCTGGTATGGATCCCAGAGTGCGTAGCAGTACTTGGTTCAAATGGCTCTGTGGTCATCAATCCCCTTGAACTTAGAGCTACTTAAACCTAACTAACCTAAGGACATCACAAACATCCAAGCCCGAGGCAGGATTCGAACTTGCGACCGTAGCGGTAGCGCGGTTTCAGACTGATGCGCCTAGGACCACTCGGCCACTCCGGCCGGCGCAGCAGTACTCCTAAACAGAGCGGACAAGCGTAATGTAGGCAGTCTAGTAGATCTGATACATTTTGTACATGTTCTACCAATAAACGCAGTCTTTGATTTGCCTTCCCCACAAAATTTTCAATGTCTTCTATCCAATTTAAGTTATTCTCGACTGTAATTCGTACGTATTTAGTTGAATTTATGGTCTTTATATTTGACTGATTTACCGTGTAAGCGAAGTTCAACGGATTCCTTTTAGCACCCACGTGGATGAGCTCAAATTTTTCGTTATTTGGGCTGGCCGCGGTGGTCTCGCGGTTCTAGGCGCGCAGTCCGGAACCGTGCGACTGCTACAGTCGCAGGTGCGAATCCTGCCTCGGGCATGGATGTGTGTGACGTCCTTAGGTTAGTTAGGTTTAAGTAGTTCTAAGTTCTAGGGGACTAATGACCACAGCAGTTGAATCCCATAGTGCTCAGAGCCATTTGAACCTTTTTTTTTCGTTATTTGGGGTTGATTGACAATTTTTGCAGCATTCTGATATCTCTTCTCAATCGTTTTACAGTTTGTTTTGGGCTTCTGGTGAATTTATTAGACGATAAACGGCAGCATCATCTCCAAACAACCTAAGACGGCTGTTCAGCTTGTCTCCCAAATCGTTTATATAGACACGGAACCACAGAGGGCCTATAGCATTACCTTGGGGAACATCAGAAATCACTCCTATTATACTCGATAACATTTCGTCACTTACTACGAAATGAGACAAAATCGGGAATCCAGTAGCATAAGTGAGATGATAAGTAGGCAATGTCACTACAAGCCGCTTGTTTGGTACAATGTCGAAAGCCTATTGGAAATCTAGAAATACGGAACAATTTGAAATGCAATGTCAATAGGAATCAACACTTCGTGTGAGTTGCGTTTCACAAGAACGCTGTTTTCTAAATCGATTAGGTTAGATTATTTGGGGGCGGAGAAAAGACAGCGAGGTCATAGGTCTCGATGGGTTAGGGAAGGACGAGGAAGGAAGCCGGCCGTGCCATTTCAAAGGAACCATCCCGGCATTTGCCTGGAGCGATTTAGGGAAATCACGGAAAACCTAAATCAGGATGGCCGGACGCGGAATTGAACCGTCGTCCTCCCGAATGCGAGTCTAGTGTGCTAGCCACTGTACCACCTCGCTCGGTTTCTAAATCAAGGTTGACTGTGTGTCAATAGACAGTTCTCTTCGAGGTAATTAATAACGTTCGAAACAATATTATATTCCTAAATCCTGCTGCATACCGACGTTAATAATGCGGGCCTGCAGTTTAGTGGATTACTCCTACTACCTCTTTTGAATATTGGTGTGACCTGTGCAACATTCCAGTCTTTGGGTACGGATATTTCGTCGTGCGAGCGGTTGTATATGACAGTCATCTATGGAGCATGCTTTGAAAGGAACCTAATCGGTATAGAGCCTGGAACGGGAGAGTTGATGTAAAGGTGGAAAGCGATAGAGATCGATATGAACTACAGAGGAGTGTCAGAGGGGGCTACCTCCTCCGGCAGCACCCAGCCGGCGGGCGCGGCCACGAGTCCCGACCCGAGCGCGGCTGCGCCGCCGCTCAGCGTGGCGGCCACGGCGGCGGCGGCGGCGGCGGCGTCGGCGTCGGCGTCAGCCGCGGGCTGTCGGGCGCCCGCGGGCGTGTAGACGGTGCGCAGGCCGCCCGGGTCCACCACCAACACGCGCGCAGAGCCCGCCGCCACCTGCCGCGGCTCCGAGGCGCCCGGCGCCGCGGGCAGCCGCGCCCTGCGCTCCAGCGTCTGCAACAGACCAACGGGACGCGCCGTCAGCGCAGCCACACCGTGACGTCCGTAACTGCTCTGTTACCAGTTCCATTCACTGCCGACTACCTGGCTTATTGCCCGGTGCTGCCCACCTATGTTGACTCCACTTTCACTCCCAAAGCCGCCAGTAGAGAATAAATGTCATCGTGACTGTCACCGATCAGCAGACGACTCCGGAGGTCTCTGACTATGGCACAGTCATCTTTGAATATTTCAGCGTCACTATGTCACTCGCTTATCTCAGAGGTGATAAAACAGACCTTCTTAACTGGAAAACTATGAGAGAGCTTTCGCAATTGCAACCGGTCATCGTAAACTGCGCTCCACGACATTTCGACTGGACACCTGCGGTTCGTCTGGAGATGAGCCACGAAGACTAATGGCTCATCTGAAGATGACTAGCAGCTGTCCAGTCGAAATATCTTCAAACATTTAATTTTCAGGGATAATTTTAAATTTAACAATGATGAGACTAATGCTGACATCCACAAAAAACATCCTCGGCTGTGGACAGTCACATTTCTCCACCGTCTTCGACAACCGAGGACGCTCAGCCTGGATTTGGACCAAAAATATTCATCAGAGAAGCTATCATTGTACTCAAGAGTTTGCTACACAAGTTAGAATGAAATAGTGAAGCTTACATACCATTGTTTAATCTGTAAAAGGCATATGACAGAAATTACTGGGAAAAACTCCTGACGATCTTGAAAGATAGGCAGTTACACTGTAAAGGTAGAAAAACTGTATTAAAAATACCGAAAATCAAAGTATGGGAACACAAATTATTAAAAAACTAGAAACCCGCCTCGACTGCGTAAAAAGCACCTAGTGTTAACCTAGGTTTCGGCGTAGACGACTACACCTTCTTCAGAACAATAAAACACACAAGTGCCTAAGACCTTCGTCAATGATTAAAACAACACCATAGCTAAACATTTATACAGGAAAAAAAGGAAAACACAAACAGTACATATGTACAAAGTCAAAACCACTACTTAATGGTGTACGCTCCACCTCACACCGGCCTGTGTTCGATGGGCCATGCCCCGCCATAAACTACAGCTACAAATGGTCGCTCACTTACAAGCCTAACCCCCTACCTACGCACATGCGCAAGAGAAGGGAAGTTACTTGAATGCGCATGCCCATACGAATACGTGAAAGTTTATACATGGGTCGTGGCTAATTCTTTGGATCTCACTTTAACTGTGGTTGACAACCGCCTTAAATTTGATATTTTTCGGAAGAATACGTTTTCCGACAATATTATACCTGCAGACACGGCTCATCCGTACGCCCATACGATGGCATTTTTTCATTCTAATATTCACAGGGTTACAGCTATCCCTCTTGCGTGCGCTGATTGGCGAGCTCGGTTGGTCAAGCTGTTCAACTTCTTTCTATTTTCCTAATTTCTTTTTACGATGAAGGTGACTTTAGCCCGCTGAACACCTCACGCTTCATCCCTATATCTTTATTACCACGACGTCTTTAGATTACGTCTTCTCAGCCCCCCTCCCCCAAGGTCAACTATTGGCTTTAGGAATAGTTTTTAAGAGTTCCTCCTGTTGTCATATGTAACTTCATATATGTATCTTTCCTAGCATAAGCAACCGTGTGCGGTTATTTTTAAGCTTCATCCCCTTTTCAGCTCGTCACTTATTCTGTCCATTCTATTTTTTTTTTTTTTTTTTTTTTTTTTTTTTTTTTTTTTGCATGCGCATTCAAGTAACTTCCCCTGACTTGCTCATGTGCATAGATAGCGGGTCAGGCTTGTAAGTGAGCGACTGTTTGTAGCTGCAGTTTATGGCGGGTCATGGCCCATCGAACATAGGCCGGTGTGAGGTGGAGCGTACACCAATAAGTTAAGTAGTGGTTTTGACTTTGTACATATGTACTGTTTGTGTTTTTCTTTTTTCGTTTATAAACGTATAGCTATGGTGTTCTTTTAACCATTGACAAAGGTCTCCTTAGGCACTTGCGGGTTTTACTGTTCTGAAGAAGGTGTAGTTATATACGCTGAAACCTAGGTTAACACTAGCTGCTTTTTACGCAATCGAGGCGGGTTTCTAGTTTTTTAATATATTAACCAACGATTGCTGACACGCTGCGATGTTGAAGGTTCTTGAACACACATTATTTCAAAACAGCTGAGCACAATATTAGAAAAAAGGTAAGACATCATCACAACAGGTTTCGGACAACATCAGCCATCTTCAGATACTATGGGTGGTATTTGGTGATCAAATCCTCACGCATTGTCAAGTAAACACAATAGAGGAAATTAGTTCAGTCGACAATGCATGAACCTTTGTTCACCAAAAACCCTCAAACCTCCTGAAGGTGGCTATTTTAGGCCGAAATGTGTTGCGATAATGTCTTAAAAAATTTATTGTGTCATAAATAAACGAAATTTTGTAGTAATCGTTTTTTATGGAATTCCCATTCTCTGAATAAGGTTTGCTGAGGATATTACCTTAATAGCTAATGGTGAAACCGTATGCAAAATATAATTTCTAAATTTTCTAAAATTATTAAGCAACATGAACTTAAAATTAATTGTCAAAACTTTTATAGTAAGCAACAAGAAATGATAAATCGCCTGACATCCAGATTGAGGGAAATAAAAAAACAATGTTCAAAAATTTTGGTTTTACTTACAGTACACATCAGATGCATCATGCAATTTAGAAAACGACTGCAATACCTAAACGCTCTTTCAGTGAATAAACACACCTACGTGTGAATAAGTCTTTTAGTGTACAAAGGAGAAAACACCATTCAAAATATTCAACTGGAGTGTGCTCCTGTATCGATGCGACAACTGACAGCTAACAGAAAGCGCTTCGAAGTCACGGTAATATAGCTTTAGAGAAGACTAAAAAGGACCAGCTACGCGGTTCTGAAAGAGAACAATAAACAGCGAATCCTCGTAATAACCATGAAAAAAAGGAAAAAGGAACTTCTGCGACATTTATTGAATTATAATAGCGTTGTAATACAGATACTGGCACGGCAGATATTGGCAAACAGAACCAAAGAGGCGCCAAGAAAGGGAACAGCTGAACATCTACTGACGACGACGAAATGCCAAAATTAAAAAGAAATGAAGAGAACAACAAAAAGCATGGAAGAAGTGTTTCAGCGACAAGGGATAGCCTTCAGATTTAGAAGATGGTAATGCCATTCTCTTCTAAGCTCCATAACCCCGACAACCATACCTATTGGTCAACTGTCATAAGAACTGTTACTTTTTAGCGACCAAACCTAAGCTAACTTCAAACACCAGGGCTTCGGTCACTTTTTTTTATGTCACCCCTTCCTGTACCACCGGAACCCTTAAGTCGCTTTAGGTACCCTACCTTCACATTATGTTTTTGTAGATAGTAAGTGGCATGTGTTGCAAGGTTGCTATTTTGCGAGACCTCTCTCACATATTTGACTGTGGGAATCACAATATTCTCCTAGATAAATTGACGTTTTGTGCGATTGATAGTATAGCCAACCAATGGATAATGTCAAATCCAACGAAAAGAATCCAGAAAGTTGTGCTTAGCAATTCAAGCAATAATACTGCAATCAGTCCAAGCATATGTGCAGAAACAGAAGAAACGGTAAACAAAGTTCTTTACTGACTGGCCTCCTACGAGTGGCCTCGCGATCAGTTTTAAAAAGACACGAGGTATTCAGTTCCGTATATCTACAGGTACTATACCAATGATAAGGGTAATAAATAATAATAATAAACAGGGTTGAAATTTAAAAATTCTTCGCGGTCCATATTGATGAGAATTTAAATTGGGTAAAACACATTTAGGAACACCTAAAACAACTTAGCTACATTTGCAGTTAGAATGATTTTAAATCTCGGGGAGGGACATATTTTGGATATTTTCATTGAATAATGTCATATTTTATAATGATCCGGGGTAACTCATCTTTAAGAAAGAAAGTCTCCACCGCGCAAAAACGTGCTGTAAGAATAATATGTGGTGCTCGCCACGATCACCTTGTAGAGACCTGTTTAAGTTGTTATTCCCTCATGACCTATGTTGTAAATAACCCACTACAGTTCAAAACAAACAATGAGTTACATAATTGCAATACCACAAGGAAACATGAGATTCATTACTCGACATTGTCTTTAGAACAAAGAGGGGTGCACAATGCTGAAACAAACAATTTGGGAAAATTATCCAGTAATGAAACATCTGACAGCAAAGTAAAACCCAATAACAAACTGACAAAATTTCTCTCTGACAGCTCCTCCTATTCCGTAGGGAAAAAAGCATATAATCGCATGTACAAATTAATTAGCGATGTAGATGTAAAATGACTCATTCCACATCATTACGGTCTACAGTGAAAAATGACCCATGGAACACGTAACTGACGAACTTAAACTCCCCTATCCTCAACCCCCCTCCATTTCACTCGTGTAATCCGATAGCTGCTACACGTATCCTTATCTCATACTGCCTTTTTCCGGATAATAAGGCATGTGTGTTCCTAGATCGTGGAATTAATTGAACCTCTTCAACATTAAGTAGCCAAACCCAAATAAACTATCGTAAAACTGGGAAATTTTCTGACTGATGCATCAGTTTGTGACAACAACGCGCTCCCGCTTTTTATTTTTAAGTGTTATAACTCGGGTCTACATACAGTATACAGCTCTCTGCTGCAGTGCGTTCTTGGACATTCCTGTCGTTAGAGAGGAAAGCTACAAGTACGTGCGTTACACTTGAGTTCAAAGTCATTTTGTTTGGAGATGCAAAAACGTGGATTTTAATTCCTACTCCGAATTTTTCTTTTGTTTCCTTTACTGCTTGCTCAGTATACAGATTGAATAACGTCGGGGATAGGCTACAACCCTGTCTCACTCCCTACCCAACCACTGCATACCTTCCATGCCCCTCGACTCTTATAACTGTCATCTGGTTTATATACAAATTGTAAATAGACTTTCACTCCCTGTATTTTACCCCTGCCAGCTTCAGAATTTGAAAGTGAGTACTCCAGTCAGCATTGTCAAAAGCTTTCTCCAAGTCTACAAAAGCTAAAAACGTAAGTTTGCCTTTCCTTAATCCATCTTCTAAGATAAGTCGTAGGGTCAGTATTTAAACAGTATGTAATAAAAATAATAAAACTCAATAACTGTTATTTGCTGCAACGTGTCCCCCCCCCCCAAAAAAAAATAGTTACTGTTGAAATAGCTTTGACATACTCTTTTATGTAACAGTAAGTATGCCAACACTGTAAACTGTAAAGGTACTTGTTGACGTAAGAAAGGGCCCAGAGACTGCAGGAAGTAGACAGATGACAGAGAGTGGCGACTGACCTGGGTGACCTGGGCCCAGCGCGCGGTGTCGTTGGGGCGCCACATGACGACGTAGACGAGCCTGCCGGCGTCGGCGTCGGCGTCGGCGCCCGCCCCTGCTCCTGCTCCAGCTCCAGCTCCTGCGCGCGGCGGCCGCGGCCAGCGCAGCTCGAAGCCCAGCACCACCAGCAGGTCGGCGGCGCTCGTCTCGCGCACCGGCTGCAGCTGGCGCTGCTGCTGCGGCGACGCCCGGAACTCCGCGAAGAAGCGGCACGCCGCCCGGCAGCCCGGGAACTGCTCCACCGGCAACACACAACACCTTCCGTATACACCCTCTCCGACTCATCGCACAACAAACAATTTCCAAGCAAAAACACAAATCACTAATATCATGGCATTTTTGCACTGAGGTGACAAAAGTCATGTGATACCTCGCAATATCGTGTCGGATCTCCGTTTTGGCAACGTTGAACGTTGAAGGTCCCCTGCAGAAATACTGACCCATGCTGCCGGTGGGGCATTTTTTGCAAGAACTGACCTCATGATTATGTCCTCCAGATGTTCGATAGGATACATTTTGGGCGATCTGGGTAGCCAAATGAATGGCTCTGACTGCCCACATCGTTATTAAAACCTATTACAATACTGGCCATTAAAATTGCTACACCAAGAAATGCAGATGATAAACGGGTATTCATTGGACACATATATTATACTAGAACTGACATGTGATTACTTTTTCACGCATCTTTGGATGCATAGATCGTGAGAAATCAGTACCCAGAACAACCACCTCTGGCCGTAATAACGGCCTTGATACGCCTGGGCATTGAGTCAAACAGAGCGTGGATGGCGTGAACAGGCCCATAGAGCTTCAACACGATACCACAGTTCATCAAGAGTAGTGAATGGCGTATTGTGACGAGCCAGTTGCTCGGCCACCATTGACCAGACGCTCTCAATTGGTGAGAGACCTGGAGAATGTGCTGTCCACAGCAGCAGTCGAACATTTTCTGTATCCAGAAAGGCGCGTACAGGACCTACAACACGCGGTAGTGCATTATCCTGCTGAAATGTAGGGTTTCGCAGGGATCGAATGAAGGGTAGAGACACGGATCGTAACACATCTGTAATGTGACGTCCACTGTTCAAAGTGCCGTCAATGTGAAAAAGAGGTGACCCAGACGTGTAACCAATAGCACCCCATACCATCACGCCGGGTGATACGCCAGTATGACGATGACGAATATACCCTTCCAATGTGCGTTCACCGCGATGTCGCCAAACACGGATGCGACCATCATAATGCTGTAAACAGAACCTGGATTCATCCGAAAAAATTACGTTTTGCCATTCGTGCACCCAGGTGCGTCGTTGAGTACACCATCGCAGGCGCTCCTGCCTGTGATGCAGCGTCAAGGGTAACCGCAACCATGGTCTCAGAGGTGATAGTCCATGCTGCTGCAAACGTCGTCTAACTGTTCATGCAGATGGTTGTCGTCTTGCAACCGTCCCAATCTGTTGACTCCGGGATCGAGTCGTGGCTGCAAAATCCACTACAGCAATGGGGATAAGATGACTGTCATCTCGACTACTAGTGATACGAGGCCGTTGGGATCCAGCACGGCGTTCCGTATTACCCTCCTGAACCCACCGATTCCATATTCTGCTAACAGTCATTGGATGTCGGCCAACGCGAGCAGCAATGTCGTAATACGATAAACCGCAATCGCGATATGCTACAATCCGACCTTTATTAAAGTCGGAAACGTGATGGTACGCATTTCTCCTCCTTACACGAGGCATCACAACAACGTTTCAGCAGGCAACGCCGGTCAACTGCTGTTTGTATATGAGAAATCGGTTGGAAACTTTCCTCAAGTCAGCACGTTGTAGGTGTCGCCACCGGCGCCAACCTTGCGTGAATCTTCTGACAAGCTAATCATTTGCATATCTCAGCATTTTCTTCCTCTCTGTTAAATTTCGCGTCTGTAGTAAGTCATCTTCGTGGTGTAGCAATTTTAATGACCAGTAGTGTAAGAATAATTGTGGTGCATTGTCATCCATAAAAATCTGTTATTTGTTTAGCAATCTGAATGACACCAAATCGTTCCAGACAGCCGAATATAACAATTTCCCTCTAATGGTGGGTTAAATTACACCAGGGGACCCAGTCCATTCCATGCAAACACAGCTCGCAGTATTATAGAGCCACCACCAGCTTACACAGTGCTAAGACCCATGGTTTTATGGGATCTGTGCCTCATTCGGACATCTCTTACCAACTGGAATCAGGACTCATCTGACCTAGCCCCGGTTTTCCAGTAGTCTACTGCCCAATGTATATGGTCGCGAAGCCGGGAGGGGTGCTGCAGGACTAGTAACGCCAAATTTCGCCACACTGTCCAAACACATATGTTCGTCTACTTTCCATATTGATTTCTGTGGTTATATCAAGCGATGTTTCTTGTGTGTTAGCAATGACAGCACTACGCAGATGCCACTGGTCTCGGTCGTTAAGTGAAGACCGTCGGCCGCTGTGGTGTCCGTCATGAAACGTAATACCTAAAATCGGGTATTCTCGGCACTCTCTGGACACTATGATCACGAATTATTAACTTCGCTAACGATTGCCAGAAAGGAATGTGACATGCACCTAGGTCCAATTACCAATCCGCGTTCCAAGTTCGTTAAATCTCGTCGCCAGCCATTACCACGCCGGAAACCGTTTCGCATAAATCACATGAGTAGAATTCACAGCTTCTTCTACTCATTGCCCTTTAACACGGATCACCCGAAACATTATGACCACTGCCTACAGCGACGATGGATTCCGCCTTGGGGACGTTGCGGCTACATGACAGGATGCAAGCAGAGCAGACACGGAAGGAATATCACCCTAGCGAAGATATGGGTTGCAAATGACGAAATCCATTGAGACCAGCAGTTTTGACAAAGGACAGATTATTATTACACAGAGCCTTTGAACGAGTATCTGTAAAACGGCGAAGCTGGTCGAATTTTCACGTGTTACTGTCGTGAGCATCTACGGAAAGAAGTAGAAGAACAGTCAAACTACCAATAGGCGCTAATTACTTGGACGTCCACGACTGTTCACAGAACGTGGAGTTCGGAACCTGGTCTGCTTTATAAACTAGAGCAGATGGTGATCTGTACCATCTCTGCCGAAAGAGCACAACGCTGGTGCACGCAGAAGTGTTTTGGAGCACGCCGTTCATGGTACATTGTTGAACATGAGCTCCGTAGCAGACCACCCCTACGTGATTACATTTTGGCTCAACGATATTGTCAATTACGATTGCAGTGGGCATGGAACCATCGTGATTCGACGGTCGCTCATTGAAAACGTTTCGGCTCTTCGGGCGAATCACAGTTTTACTACACTGGGTCGACGGTCTTCTCCACAAACTCCGTAATCGAGGGGAACGGCGGCTCGAAAAGTGCAGCGCTACACGGACGCAGGCTGGTGGGAGCAGTATTTTGCTAAGGGAGACATTCTCCTGTGCCTGCATGGGACCTGTGGCAGTAATCGAAGACAAGCTGAAAGCTGCGAACCACATCCATCCCTTCACACTTGATTCCTTCCCCGACGGCGATATCATCGCTCAGCAGTATAATTCATCGTGTTTCGGAGCCAGACCTGTGGTACAGCGGTTAGAGAAGCATCAGAGTGAACTCACGTTGATGTCTCAGGGACCAAATTCACTTGATGTTAATCCTGTGAAACCCATCTGCGCCGTTATCGGGCGCCATCAACGGCCGGTTATTTACACACAATACAGAACCTGCACGTAGACATCTAATGCTACATACCTCCAAAAACCTGCTAACAAACTATCGGATGCCTTATACGCTGAATTAGTGATGCATTTCGTTCAAAAGACGAACAAACAAGTTATTAAGCAGGTGGTCATAATGTTTCGGCTCATCAATATATACCTTGTGTACGGGATACTGCCTCCACCTGTACATGTGTATACCTTTATCCAGTGACTTTTGTCACCTCAGTGTATATTAATAAGATTAATAATTCTGGTTCGCCACAAATACAGATAAACTCAAGCGAAAATAAGAACCTCATCGAGCAAGCTTAAAAGGAGGCCTGGAAATCCATTAACATGTGGCAGAAATAATGATTAACCAGCACATCGAAAAAACGGTACGAATTAACTGTGAATGCGTATAACCAGAAGACGAAAGAAGGAAGATTAGGGTTTAAAATCCTTTCGATACCATGGTCATTAGTGACAGAGCCCATGCTAGGAATGATTCAAGGACGGGGGATGAGATTGAGCATCCCTTTCAAAGGAACCATCCCGGTATTTGCAATTTAGGGAAATCATGGAAAACATAAATTTCTCACTACTGAGTCCTAGTGATATACACGTAGTGGATGATCTAGAAGTTAAAGAGTCTTTGGTCCGAAGAGAAGCGTTCAACACCGGCTTGAGACCTCTTCTTTAACGACGTCAGAGTGCCTGCACACTGGTGAGGTTCGACCTCAGAAAGCAGGTACAAGGAGTTCGTGCCACACAGCTGTTCTGCAACTCTAGTTTCATGCAGTCCATCTTATGTCTTGTAATATCTTATAATCTATAACATCCTATTATCTACTTATATGGTTCGTGATGTTTAATTACATCGTGTCTATTGGACATCAACCCTTTCCATCGTTCACACGGTGTACGCAGTTTCATCAGTAAAAGTGTGGTGCAGACAGGTATGAGATACTTACGCATGACGTCTTCTCAGAACACATGCTGCTCCAGATCGACCAATTGGCGTGCAACATCTCGCAGTTCTGCCAGCACTGAAACAGAAAAGATAGAATACTGTAACTCGCAGATATTTCATAGAGTTTAAATAGAGCTTTTTTATTCGCCTGCTCATGTTATTTATCTTATAGCTCCTATCCCAGCAGGTATCATCTGTAACTACTGAAATAGATAAAAGTCGCAAAACAGACACATTTGCCGCCAGTGCTCCTGTTCACTGAGTGAATATACAATCCGTCTGTTCGATTGGGATGGTCTTTGAAATTACATAAGCCATTTGCCCCCTACACACCGTCGCTGGAAAATGGAAATAAAGGTTGCTAAACATGTTTTAGTGGCTAATATCGACTTCCACAGAGCTGACATTTTAACAATAAAGCAACTCTGTTATACAAATTTTAAAGAATTTTTAATTATTCGCTTACATCAATTTTACCCCCTTCAAAAAAGTCCCAATAAGAAGTTTTACAATCCCCAAAGCACCTCTGTGAAACAGTCTCAGGAGTAACTTCTAGCACGCTTCATTCCCTTCCACGTCCATTTCGAGTGTGTCCTCTGTCCATAAGGGCCTTGATGTCGACAGGACGTTAAACCCTAATATTCCTTCTTTCATCTTCTGTTTTGCAATTGACAGCACTTGTCTAGCTTTTTTCGACCATGGCCATCTAGAAAGCTTCAATTAGCACGCCTCAGCCATTGTTTCATCACTTGTTACGACACGTTTAACTAATTACGTTGGTTAGGTGTATAAGTTCGTGGCATTTTTGAGTAAGGATAATAAACATGACACAGTCAAGTCGTTTAAATATCTGGACATAACTCTGCAAAGCGATATGAAGTGGAACGAGCATGTGAAAACTGGTAGAGAAGGCGAATTGTCGACTTCGGTTTATTGAGATAATTTTAGGAAAGAGTGGTTCACCTGTAAACGAGACCGCATATAGTGTAAGCAGTCTGTTTATATATTTGTACGTTGGCAGCACGATACACTGGATTAATGTCACTGACTGCGTTCTGCACCCTCGCTAAGAAACTCTGTAGCTGGACGGACTTGCTGTTAAGAGTTAATAGTTAGCGGTGTTGGACATTAGCAGTGTTAACGAGAGCAAACGGATTGGACGAGTGTCCTTCTCTGAGATATTGTATGTGTTGGGCATGGGTTGTAGAATGATGATGGATGTATCTGCTAATGCTTGGAAAATGGAATTGTTGAAGATTATATAATTTCTAGAACTGGATGTCAAATGATTAAGGTAAAATCTGCTAAATACATTGTTTGCCCTGCAACAAAATCTTTCCTTTGCTAACCACATGCATTTAGTAGTTAGATCTTATAGTAGTTAGAATCTTATTGTTTAGCTGGCTGTAGTTGCTGCTTGCTGTATTTGCTGTAGTTAGCGTCATGTAGATTTTCTGTGACGTAAGTGTGTCATGAAAAAGTGTAGGTTATTGTTACAATTTCTTGTAATTCAGAGCCATTCCTTTATGTTTACTATTTGCAGTCAGATTGCTTTGCGCTTCTATACTGTGGGTCATAAATGAATAGGATAAGTTTAAGTTGTATTTGTCAGGGAAAATTCTGTAGGTCAGTGTTGAAATGATAAAAACAAGTAAAGAGACTGTGGTGTCACCGCCAGACACCACACTTGCTAGGTGGTAGCATTTAAATCGGCCGCGGTCCGTTAGTATACGTCGGACCCGCGTGTCGCCACTATCAGTGATTGGAGACCGAGCGCCGCCACACGGCAGATCTAGAGAGAGACTTCCTAGCACTCGCGCCAGTTGTACGTCCGACTTTGCTAGCGATGGTTCACTGACTTCTACGTTCTCATTTTCCGAGACGATAGTTAGCCTAGCCCTTCAGCTACGTTATTTGCTACGACCTAGCAAGGCGCCATTATCAGTCTATTGATATTGTAAATCATGTACTGTCAAGAGCGACGTTCTCCATTAATGGATTAAAGTTAAGTATTCCACCAGCTACGTCCGTTTTTCTCAATTGTAATTCCCTTGTCATGTTCCAGACCTCACGCCAGCCCGCGTGAGCTAAAACGCGTGCATTTCGGCCTCCTTTAGTAACAAGGGGTTGGCTCTCCTGCCAACCACAAAAGAGACAGTACGTTCAGTTCACCCACCAGTACAAGAAGGTTCAGTTGCACTCAGAAGTTTAAGTAAAAACTCAGAAGTTTCATCAACTCAGTACTAAGTTTAAGTACAAAAGTAGAACTTTAAATAGGGCCTATTCTTGGGTACACCTCAAGTGTTTGGGATTCATAACTGGTCGGATTGAACGACGAAATCGAAGCAATTCAGAGGCGTTTATTTGGATTCTTTAACAATAGGTTCGAACAACACGTAAGGGGTCGCAGATGCTTCAGAAACTCAAGTGGGAATCCTGGCGACGTTCTTTTCTAGAAACAAATCGAAAAACTTTAGGCAACTAGCATCTGAAACTGATTGCCCAACGATTCTATTGCCGCCAACATACATTGTGCCTAAGGACCACGAAGATAAGATACGAGAAATTAGGTGTCATGAGGAGGTTTACAGACAGTCGTTTATCCCTCTCTCTATTTGCGAGTAGAACAGGAAAGGAATTGACAAGTAGTGGTACAGGATACCCTCCGCCGCACGCCTTACAGTGGCTTGCGAAGTATCTATTTAGATGTAGATGTAGAAACACGACAGATACACATAAAAGAGACTATACTCATCAATAATATATTTTCAAATAGTTCAAATGGCTCTAAGCACTATGGGACTTAACATCTGAGGTCATCAGTCCCCTAGACTTAGAACTACTTAAACCTAACTAACCTTAGGACATCACACACCTCCATGCCCGAGGCAGGATTCGAACCTTCGACCGTAGCAGCAGCGCGGTTCCGGACTGAAGCGCCTAGAACCGTCCGGCCGCAATGGCTAGATAAATACAGTCCTGGAAATTGAAATAAGAACACCGTGAATTCATTGTCCCAGGAAGGGGAAACTTTATTGACACATTCCTGGGGTCAGATACATCACATGATCACACTGACAGAACCACAGGCACATAGACATAGGCAACAGAGCATGTACAATGTCGGCACTAGTACAGTGTATATCCAGCTTTCGCAGCAATGCAGGCTGCTATTCTCCCATGGAGACGATCGTAGAGATGCTGGATGTAGTCCTGTGGAACGGCTTGCCATGCCATTTCCACCTGGCGCCTCAGTTGGACCAGCATTCGTGCTGGACGTGCAGACCGCGTGAGACGACGCTTCATCCAGTCCCAAACATGCTCAATGGGGGACAGATCCGGAGATCTTGCTGGCCAGGGTAGTTGACTTACACCTTCTAGAGCGTGTTGGGTGGCACGGGATACATGCGGACGTGCATTGCCCTGTTGGAACAGCAAGTTCCCTTGCCAGTCTAGGAATGGTAGAACGATGGGTTTGATGACGGTTTGGATGTACCGTGCACTATTCAGTGTCCCCTCGACGATCACCAGAGGTGTACGGCCAGTGTAGGAGATCGCTTCCCACACCATGATGCCGGGTGTTGGCCCTGTGTGCCTCGGTCGTATGCAGTCCTGATTGTGGCGCTCACCTGCACGGCGCCAAACACGCATACGACCATCATTGGCACCAAGGCAGGAGCGACTCTCATCGCTGAAGACGACACGTCTCCATTCGTCCCTCCATTCACGCCTGTCGCGACACCACTGGAGGCGGGCTGCACGATGTTGGGGCGTGAGCGGAAGACGGCCTAACGGTGTGCGGGACCGTATCCCAGCTTCATGGAGACGGTTGCGAATGGTCCTCGCCGATACCCCAGGAGCAACAGTGTCCCTAATTTGCTGGGAAGTGGCGGTGCGGTCCCCTACGGCACTGCGTAGGATCCTACGGTCTTCGCGTGTATCCGTGCGTCGCTGCGGTCCGGTCCCAGGTCGACGGGCACGTGCACCTTCCGCCGACCACTGGCGACAACATCGACGTACTGTGGAGGCCTCACGCCCCACGTGTTGAGCAATTCGGCGGTACGTCCACCCGGCCTCCCGCATGCCCACTATACGCCCTCACACAAAGTCCGTCAACTGCACATATGGTTCACGTCCACGCTGTCGCGGCATGCTACCAGTGTTAAAGACTGCGATGGAGCTCCGTATGCCACGACAAACTGGCTGACACTGACGGCGGCGGTGCACAAATGCTGCGCAGCTAGCGCCATTCGACGGCCAACACCGCGGTTCCTGGTGTGTCCGCTGTGCCGTGCGTGTGATCATTGCTTGTACAGCCCTCTCGCAGTGTCCGGAGCAAGTATGGTGGGTCTGACACACCGGTGTCAATGTGTTCTTTTTTCCATTTCCAGGAGCGTATATTTTCCTTCACTATTTGCTACACTGGGGTAGTTCTTCCATTTCTTGACTGCAGAAATCACACGACTGAAGAGACAGAGAAAGTATATGTGGATACGGAACGGGTAATTTAGTACGTAAAGAGAGATGAAAACTTAGTAGTCATCAGGGTCTGGAAACCGGTTGTAGGCAAGGGGCAGAAGAAATGGCTATTGGAGAATGTGCGCTTGGTTGTAGGAATGAGGCAGGAGAAAGACTAATTGAATTCTGCAGTAAATATCAGCTAGTAATAGCGAATACTCTGTGCAGTAATCGCAAGAGGCGGAGATGTACCTCGAAAATGCCGGGAGATACGGCAAGATTACATTTTGATTAGGGCCTACATCACGGTCAGGCAGAGGTTCCGAAATCAGATATTAGATTTTAAGGTGTACCCAGGGGCAGATATGAACTCGGACCACAATTTAGCAATGATGAAGAGTAGACTGAAGTTGAAGAGACTACTCAGCAAGAAACAATGTACAAAAAAGTTTGGGCAGGGTCATACTAACGAATAAAGAGACAGAAGTTCTCTAAGGCTATAGACACTGCGATATTGAGTAGTTCAGCAGCCAGTTCAGTTGAATAGGAACAGACATCCCTAAAAACAGCAATCACATAAGTTGGAAAGGAAAACATAGGTACAATGAAGATAATGCGAAGAAACAACGGATAATACATTAGAAGAAGTACTTCATTTGTTAAATGAAAGACGGATGCACAAAAATGTTCAGAAAAACGGAGCAACACACAAACAAAATTCAGTTAGGAATGAAATAAACTGGAAGTGCAGGGAAGCTAAGTACATATAGCAGCATGAAAAATGTGAAGAAATCGAAAAAGACTTGATTGTCGGAAGAACCGACTCAGCGTAGAGACAACTTAAAACAACTTGTGATGAAATTACAAACAAGGTTGGTATCATTCAGAGCGCAATTGAAATACCGCTGTTAAATGGAGAGCAGAGAGAAAAAGTAGAAATAGTACACTGAAGGTCTCTGCGAGGAGCCTGATGACATGATAAAAGGAATTCGATACGTAGGACACAGAGGATCCAGCATGAGTCAGAGTTTAACAGATTTTGGGAAGAGTTCTGATTAAATAAGGCAGAAGGCATAGATACATTTCCTTCAAACATTCTAAAATGCTTCTGGGAAGCGGCAGCCAAAAGAATTCTGAAGTTGCATACCTCTATGAGGGGGAGGACTTGACTGATGAAGTGGCAGAAGAAGAGGCAGGTGTTCATAGGGAATAGATACGGGAACCTGTGTTTGAAGTTAAAATACGTTTGGAGGACTTCAGAAGGGGCGGACAACACTCCATCGGATTTTCTACAATCGATGGGGGAAGTGGCAACGAAACGGGTATTCATGTTAGTGTGTAGAATGTATGACACCGGCGGCATACCATCTTACTTTCGGAAAAAAACATCATCCATATAAAACCGAAGATTTGGCTCTATGAAAGGTAAAGGCAACAGACAGGCAGTTATGCAAGTTGTAGCTGATAGTGGAAACAAGACGAAAGAATCAAAGACAAGTCTATAGGATTTGTCGACCTGAAAAAAAAAAACATTAGACAATGTCAAATGGGGCAAGATAACTGAAATTATGAGAAAAGTAGGGGTAACATTTAGGGAAAGGCGGCTAGTATACAAGTTGTACAAGAACCAAGACTGGGCAATAAGAGTGGGAGACTAAGAAGTGTGTAAGACGGGTATATAGTGTATTGCCACTAGTCTTCAGTGCGTACATAGAAGAAGCAATGATAAAAATAAAAGAAAGGTTCAAGAGTTCGTTTCAAATTCAAGGTAGAAGAATATCAGTGACAGAATTCGTTGATGACTTTGCTATTCTCAGTGAAAGTGAAGAAGAATTACACGATCTGTTGAATGGAATGAACAGTCAACTGGGTACAGAATATGGATTCAGTGTAAATCGAACAAAGACGAAACTAACGAGACGTAGCAGAAATGAGAATAACCAGTAACCTAATTTAAGAATTGGGGATCACGAAGTAGATGAACTCAAGGAATTCCGCTACCTAGGCAGCAAAATAACCCATAATGGACGGAGCAAGGAGGACATAAAACACAGAGTAGCACTGGCACGAAGGCATTCTTGAAAAAAAAGTAATCTACTAATATCAAACATAGACCTTAATTTGAGGAATAAATTCCTGAGAATGTACGTTTGGAGCACAGCATTGTTTGGATGTGAAACATGGACTGTCCAAAAAGAAGAGAAGCGAAGCTTTGAGATGTGGTGCTACAGAAGATTGTGGCAAATTAGGTGGTCTGGTAAGGTAAGGAATGAGGAAGTTCTCGGCAGAATGGGAGGTTAAAGGAATACTCGTATATTGAACGCTGACAAGAAGAAGGGACAGGATGATAGGATACCTGTTAAGGCGTCGGGGAATAACTTCCAGGGTATTAGAGGGGGCTGTAGAGGATAAGAACTGTAGAGGAATTCGGACATTGGAGTACATCCAGAAGATATTTGACGACTTCGGTTGCAAGTGCTAGATTCAGATGAAAATGTTGAACACAGGAGGGGAATTCGTGGCGCGCCGCGTCAAACCAGTCACAAGACCGATGAATGAAAAGAAAAAGATCGCGTGTATGTGCTTCCGCTACCAACTGATCTACCGGATTTAATAAACATAACTTAAGCACTTGTTCCAACAATTACTCTAGATACATGATTAGGATTTGGGAAGAACTCGCCTATCTACTCGATGTGTGCCGTGTGATAAATAATTTTACTAAGGTTTGAAGCTCCTCTTTTCGCTCTTCCGTGTTTGCGATTTAAAAACTGGGCTGTTTTGAAAATGAGCATTATGCAAACACAATTAGTTTTTTTTTTATATATATTTCCCCAGACAGGTTTCGACACCAATGTATCATCTTCTGTGGGTTAAATTTTTATTTCTGTATAGTACAATATCACATTTGTAATAATTTAACTGCTGAAGGCCTAACAAATACAATATTTCCAATTTGGTTCATTTGGTTTGGACACTCGCCTTAAAATTACACCGCTTATTGAACTGTATTATTATACATTTTCCATTTTTTTTTTTTTACAGCATGTCATTTCTATGAAGGAAATTATTCGGTATTTGTGGAGAGCTGTTTCGAGGGTAGAGATTGTGTACGTTTCTGTACTTGCATTTTCCTGTTTTGTGCCCCTTATTGGTGTCTCATAAAAATGTTCAAATGTGTGTGAAATCTTATGGGACTTAACTGCTAAGGTCATCAGTCCCTACGCTTAGACACTTCTTAACCTTAAGTATCCTAAGAAGAAACACACACACACCCATGCCCGAGGTAGGACTTGAACCTCCCCGAGGGACCAGCTGCACAGTCCATGACTGCAGCTCCGCAGACCTCTCAACTAATCCCTCGCGGCGTTGGTATCTCAATCAACTACTATTTAGTGCATTGCTTTCACTCAGTTTTCCATAAATTTCCACTCACTACTTCACCTCACATGCGCTTGCACAAAATGTGGCGAAATGTGAGCTGAGACACTTCTGACAATACACTCAGTGAGAGGTGTCATCTTATTGTCTTTGCCCACATGTTCATCGCTGGTCTTGTGTTTGTTATGGCGCTGATTTTGAGTGTATGTGTGTGTATGTGAGAGAGAGAGAGAGGGTTTTTTTTTTTTTGGAGGGGGGAGTCACTTTTAAAGTTAATTGAGCGTTCCAAACAGTGTTTTATTGCTCAGTGTTCTATTTTCATTCAGGATTCTCTTTCCCTGTATCATTGCTTTTTGTATGTGGTAGTTCTCCTCTATTGTGAGTTTTTGATAAAGACTGTTGCTTTCTCTGAGGATCTTAAGATCAGTCTCCATGTTTTTTGGGTGGTGGTTTTCTTGTATTAGATGGTCTGCAAAAGTGGAGTGTTTACAATCACTTCCTAGGGCTCTGAGGTGTTCGGAGTACCTCGTTTCGAAATTTCTGCATGTCTGACCTATGTAGACCGACCGGCGCGAACTGCAAGTTAACTGATATATTCCAGCTTTGGAGAATTTGTATCCAGGGGAGTTCTTGGATCTTAGATTGTTCTGTACTGTGTTATTTGTGAGGAATGATATTTGTAGCCCTTGTTTCTTCAGTATGTTTCCCACCCTGTGTTCGTTTTTGTTACTGTATGTTAGTGTGTGCGCAAACTGTACTCTTTTTTGGATGTTCCTGGAGTTTATGTTCTTCGTTCTCTGTTGCGGCTGGTGATTTATTGATGGTTTGCTTTCTTTTAGTTTGTATTTTAATTTTGTTGTTGTCTGTTTATCATTGGTGTGTTGTACACATTCTATCTGGCTATTTGGTGTATTTTATTTTGTTCCTGTGTGTAGATGAGTTTCTCCAGTGGAATTCTGTTGAGCCTGTGTAGCATGTGTCTGAAAATTGAGACCTTGTGGCTTGTGGGTGGTTGTAGTTGATGCGAATGGTTGTACTTGTGGCTGTAGCTTTCCTGAAAATTCCAACATTATGTTTGTTGTTGATTCTGTGTATGGTAATGTCTAAGAAATCAAGCTTCATTTCCTCAGCTGTCTCAATGGCGAATTTTATTTTGATAAATGGTGGTCACATCGAACAGGTGTACGAAAAACTATTTGAGTTCTTTCATTAGATGCACTATTTATTATTGTAAGCTGAATGTAATAAATGCTACAAAGCCTTGAAACCACAATGTTGATATTGAAACGCCCGCTATTTTTTGGAACGACATTAATTTCGCACTCACTGGTGTAATCTAAAACTAGGAAAAGGTACTACGTGACCACCGGACCCTTTCCCGTGAGACTCAAATCGAATCGGGAATGCAGTCGGACAGAGAGGTATTCAGAGGGCTGCGACCGGTTTCGCCCACGTGGGGTGGCAAAGGGTCAGCAGATAACGCTAAGCCAGCAGGCAGCTCACAACAGAACAGCGTGACCCAACATCTGAGAGGAGGCCGGCCGATTCCCTCGGGAGTAAGACGACCAGGCCGCCTGGTTGCCCTGCGGTCAGAGGGCAGAGCTGTGTCTGGCGGCTGGGGAGGTCGCCAACCCCCGCGGCGCCCGCATGCTGGGGGTAGGGTGTGCGAACAGCGGCCCCAAGTGGTGCAGTAGCCGTGGGAATTCCTCTGTTGGCCTAGCGGTACGGCCTACACCTGCCACTCTAAACTATGTTTACATATCTAACAGCGGCTAATGATACTGTTTGGAGGCAAGGGATAATATTCTAACTCTTACGGACATACCGTGTCTTTAAATCGGCAACCTCATCATCGCTGTGTTAAGCAGTAGCTATGTTAAGCAATAGAATCTTCCAAGTTCTAATGAGGAATTAGATGAACCCCCTAATGAAGTTTAGTAGTAATCATTGCTAGCACCTTTTCTGTTTTCCCTGTACACAATGTGTCCCTCGAGGAATATTCAGGTGCATGACGGGAAGCACAGAAAGTCTACGATAATTTGTTTAAAAATAATTTCACTTACACAATTCACAGTTTTGTTTCATTTATTTATTTACTCTTTCGAACAACCCTTTTGGAGGGCACCATAAATCAACTGTCGTTTTGCTTCTTTGTGTTTCTTTTTGTTGCTCCAGACTTATTTCATTGTTAGAAAATGCCGTTCCTTTTCTTCCTGGGTCCACTTTCTTCCTCTTGAAGACCTCTTTCTTTTCCTGAAATACCGTATATTGTGATGAAAATATTTTCTTATGTATTATGTTCGCCGGCCGGAGTGGCCATGCGGTTCTAGGCGCTGCAGTCTGGAACCGAGTGATCGCTACTGTCGCACGTTCGAATCCTGCCTCGGGCATGGATGTGTGTGATGTCTTTAGGTTAGTTAGGTTTAATTAGTTCTAAGTTCTAGGCGACTGATGACCTCAGAAGTTAAGTCGCATAGTGCTCAGAGCCATTTGAACCACTTTTTGTACTATGTTCATTCTAATTCATATCTTTGACAATATCGGTGAAGCATGCGGGCGCTGATTTGTAGTCGTTTACTAAGTTAATATATGCTTCGATAGTCTGTTACTATCCATTCGGCATACGTGTCCATAAAATAGTAGTCTTCTTTTCCTTGTTAAATCAATTAGCTTTTCCACTTTCAACTAGAGCTAATGATACTGTTTGGAGGCGAGGGATAATATTCTAACTCTTACGGACATACCGTGTCTTAAAATCGGCAACCTCATCATCGCTGTGTTAAGCAGTAGCTATGTTAAGCAATAGAATCAGCTTAATGTCATGAAAGTGCAAAACTCTTCCTGCCGTCTCATTTCTGCTTCAGGTTATCTCTTAAATTATTGAATGTCTCTCATAACACGAAATTATCATCTGTATTCAATATTACTATTACTTCCAGGTCAAAGTATTTGTTCAAAGTATTTGCCTTTGAAGTTTTTCCAGTTGTTCAAGATCCCCTAATCACCACATACAGTGTTCCAGCTCTCACCACTGTTTGATAGTGTTTTACTTTTGTGTTCCAGAATAAATACCGTCTTTTCATACATATTTTTTGTCGTTTGAAATGCCCTTTCTGTTTTATGCACACTATTTTCTATGGTTATCTTTCCTTTCACACCACCTTCTATCGATTCTCCTAGGTACTTAAAAAGAGTTTGTTTAAGTACTGTGTTCTTATTAATTTTAAGATCTGTTGGGGAATCACTGATATTTTTCATGATACGTGTTTTTTCAAATGATATTCTTAGTCAAATTTTGTCTGCTCTTCTCTCTAGCCCTATAATTTGTTCTTTGATTAGTGATTAAAGTTGTCATTTTACATAACCAACCAAGATTTTCATTTCATGGTTGTGTATTTCCTTGGGTCGATTTAGTTCTGAAAAGTACGATGATGTGTGATGAGTGACACAATGAACAACATTTTAGATTGACTTGAAAATGGCTCAGTATAGAAATAAAAGGGCAAGATTAGCGAATTAGATGGAGAAATAGAATCGGAGGAGAAAATCTCACGTAGTTTATAACGTGACAGAAATATTGGTTCCTTGTTGGACAGGAGAAACACAGCTGCGATATGCCGACAAGGAAGTTACCCTCATGATGACTCATAAGCTGAATACAGAGTGGTCTTGGACAAGACACAGATTATAAGATATTTCCTTCCACTTTCATTTGGCTGAAATAAAGAAGGTAGTGTAGAAGAATTATGTGAAGGTGCAGCTAATAAGAAGCTGGGCCTATCCGATCTGATACTGCAGTACAACATAATCGCCACCTATATTAATATATGTGTTCAGAAGATGAACTAGTCGCTTTATAGTTCGTGCAAGGAAGTCATTATCTTGTTGCATGAGCCACTTTCCAACAAATTGTTTCACCTCTCTGTTATTGCTGAACCATTTTCCACTAATGTTTCCACGAATAGACAAAGAAACAAAAATCCGAGGGAGCGAAATTTTTTAATGGTTCCAAGGGCCACCCTTTCATAACGTTCTCTCAAATGTGTTCACATTTTGAGTCTCGTTCCCTTGTGTTCTTGCGTTAAACCTTTCGGGACCCACTTAGCACTTCTTCTGCTGTATTTGAGCTCGTTGCTGATAGTTATTAACTATCTTAGAACTTACTGCAATTGTTTTTCTATATGTTGAACTGTACCACATCGATCTTCACGAATAGGGCCATCCATGCGTGTTTCGAGGGAAACGGCTGACTGAACTGGCTGGACAGGCCGTTGCTTGTCAGTCTTTGAATTTCGGCATTTTTGTACCGTTATATCCTCTTCCAAAAATTTCCGCGGTTCATACAACTCTTACCACACTGCAAAATCATTTGGGAAAGGATTTTAACAGGCTTTTCACCTTCAGAAAGCAAAGAACGCAACAGTGAACGTCAGCGTTAAACGCAATATTGAGGTTGTGAACAAAACAGTTTTTATCCGTCAGTGTTCTCGGCTCATCCCAGTGATACCAGCTTAATGTCATGAAAGTGCAAAACTCTTCCTGACGTCTCATTTCTGCTTCAGGTTATCTCTTTAATTATTGAATGTCTCTCATAACACGAAATTATCACAACCACAAAGTCAGAAAATTAGAGCTCTTACCGAAATGTATTGGTTAACGTAACAATGGAGGAGGGAGATGGCAGTGGTACCCTTCACTCTTTACAAACGAAGCCTTTCCTTGGGACGTATTGTGTTTTCCCACAGACATTGTATGCGTCAACCCCGATTGCCTATCTAGCCAATACTGGTCTCTGTGTTGTTCTGCACGAACACGATCAGGATGACTCGTATGGCTTCACAACAACCGTACATCGACTTTTCATTTGAAATTTGGTTAGACAATTACTAGATATAGGGAAACCATGTTTCTCTCAGAACTGTATTACCGTCTTCTCTAATACGGAAGGGGAGTTTTCGCAACAGCGGCGAACGCAGCCTTTCACCGCTGGCCGCAGGTTCCGGGGTTATCTGTACACCAGCCAGAGGTGACGTGGCGAGATGGTTATCACCGGCGGGGCGGCGGAGACTGGCAAGCTTTCTCTGCGTACGGCCTTATTAATGTCCCCCACGGGACACACACGCCCTGTGCCCGTACCCCACTGCATCTTATGTCCGAAAAAGGAAACGTGACGTACAGCGCCTAGCGCGCTTTCTCCGGTGTGACCCGGGCGTGATGCGATGCACGGAGAAAATCAAGCACGAGAAACGAGAACTTTTCTTTGCTTCCTCAAATTGAAATGAATAGGCTAATAAAGAATGATAATTGAACAGTGCTGAAAATTGGCTGGGTAGCTCGCATAACTAATAAGGAGGTACTAAATCGAATTACGGAAAACAGATATTCATGGCACAACTTGACTGAAACAAGCAATCGGCTCATAGGACAAACATCCTGAGGTAAGTTTACTCATAGTGTCAACATTGGAGACAAGCGATCTGTATAATTTTTTTATATTAACGACTGAAAATCCTCATAGTCACGTAGCACCAGCTACAGACGGAAACCATCTACAGATCATATAAACGTCCTTGATTAGTATAACTGCCATTACGGCACAAAATGCATCGTTAACGTCTTTTTTTTTCCTTTATGGCAACATCCGTACAGAATGTACAGATAAAGTAACATTACATTGTTCATAACCTACCAAGTAGAGTGAAGGTCATAAGACCAAGACGTTGTGGCGTTAAGAAGTAGTTTAATCAGTATTTGTATTATCTCCTACTTGATTTTTGAGACTTAACACTGTGACATGATCCATATGCAGGTTTTCGGAGTACGTATGAAGATCTAGATACGACGTTCTAAGAACAGTGGCAACACATAAGGTCAGCTGTACCTGTTGGCGTTTCAGAAATGGTGGGTGACGGGCGATGGTAACAGCCGATGGCTATCAGTCTTGCTGAACTGCATGATAGCATATTTTCGATGCATGAAATACAAGAAAGAAAGCTGAAGCACTAGGCAAGAGTCTGATTTTTCTACTCCATTTGCGAATGGTCTGCGGTAAAAACGAGTCAGTAATCTCAATATTAGCTCTGTTTATTCGGTCGTGCTTATTTCGCCGAATGTATGAGGAAGGAAGCGATATGGTCCAATCTCCTTGGTACGTGCGCTCTCGGATTGTAAACCATGATCTTCTCCATTATAGAAACTGGTAGCAGCCGACCTCGGGAAGATCAGTTTGGATTCCGTAGATATGAGGGAAGACGTGAGGCAATACTGACGTTACGATTTATCTTAGAAGATAAATTAAGGAAAGCAAACCTACGTTCGTAGTATTCGTAGACTTAGAAAAAGTTTTTCAGAATTTTGATTGGAATACTCTCTTTCAAATTCGGAAGGTGGCAGCGGTCAAATAGTGGGAGCGAAAGCCTATTTACAATTTGTACAGAAACATTTATAAGACCCGAGGGACATAAACGGGAAGCAGTGGTTGAGAAGGGAGTGAGACAGGGTTGTAGCCCATCTCCGATGTTATTCACTCTGTATACTGAGCAAGCAGTAAAGGAAACGAAAGAAAATTTTGAAATTAAAATCCATGGAGAAGAAGTAAAAACTGAGGTTTGCCGACGACATTGTAATTTTCAGAGACAGAAAAAGACCTGGAAGAGCATTTGATGGAATTCAAAGTGTCTTGAAAGGAAGATATAAGGTGAACCTCATCGAAAGCAAAAGGAGGATAATGGAATGTAGTCGAATTAAATCTTGTGAGGCTGAGGGAATTAGATTATGAAATGAGTGTTATATGAGTTCTGCTATTTGGTAAGCATATATATATAGTAGACTGGCAATGGCAAGAAAAGCGATGCTGAAGAAGAGAAATTTGTTAACATAAATATAGATTTAAGGGGCAGGAAGTCTTTTCTGAAAGTATTTGTATGAAATGTAGCAATGTATGGAAGTGAAACTTGGACGATAAGTAGCATAGACAAGAAAAGAGTAGAAGCTTCCGAAATGTGGTGCTACAGAAGAATGCTGAAGATTAGAGGGATAGATCACGTAACTAATGAGGAGGTACTGAACAGAATTTGGGAGAAGAGGAATCTGTGGCACAACTTGACTAGAAGAAGGGATAGGTTTGTAGGACACGTTCTGAGGCATCAAGGGAACATCAATTTAATGTTGGAGGGAAGCGCGGAGGGTAAAAATCGTAGGTAGAGGGAGACCAAGGTATGAATACACTCAACATATTCAGGAGGATGTAGGCTACAGTAGTTACTCGGAGATAAAGAAGCTTGCACAGGGTTGAGTATCATGGAGAGCTGCGTCAGACCAGTCTCTGGACTGAAGACCACAACAGCAACAACAAGTGTAGTGAACTCGTTTGAGCTTTCCTGATTGTAAATGGGTTTGCAATGTGCACGTCAAACAAATGCCGCAATGGAGAGGATCTAATTCAGGGGAAGTATGTTTTGTAACGAGTGTCTGTCCTCACTGTGGATAATTAGCTTTCTTATCTGAAATGGAGATATAGCTAGCGCTTGTAATGCAGTACGAATTCCTTCATAATTCTTTCTAATACCCCTTCTCCCCCCGTACCCCCATCCTCCCCCCCCCCCCCTCACATACACACACAAACTAAATATCATTAATTTTTCATCATTTTAAAAATAAAAGAGTTCATGGAAAATCTTCCATCTACAGTTGAGTTAGTTGTTAAAGTTGGTGATAATGTGTGAGAAGAGAGGGGGCGACAACAGACAGAGGTGGGGGGGGGGGGGGGGGGGAAGCCTGGAGTAGTAGTTAAGGTCAGGTGGCACTCAGGGATAATGGTCTAAGGAAGGTTGGGAACCACTGACCTAAAAGATGAAAAATCACGCAACAATGTATGGATCGGAAACGCTTTCCTTGCGCGGAAGTGACGACACAAAACAGAAGAAAGTGAGGACGCCAACAGGGTGATAAAACAAATTTATTACCGCCGTTACAACAGGAATCCAGAAATAAGAACATTGATGGCCATCAAAGAAAGTGTTTGAAATTACGACCCCGATTTCGACCTCAGTTGACATCTCCGGTGCATGGAAGATGTTCTGAAAAACACTCGGCGTGTCCCGAAATTCTCCTGCAATTGCCACGATCCTTACGACAAGTTCCCCAGCACTTTTAACGGGGGTTTCGAGTACAAGCGTCTTGACGTATCCCCTGAGAAAGTAGTCCGAGCGAGTGAGGTATTTCTCGCTGGCCAACGCAGCAAACTAACTACTCCGACCAAACCAATTTTGACGATACATTGCAGCCGCGCGGGATTAGCCGAGCGGTCTCAGGCGTTGCAGTCATGCACTGTGCGGCTGGTCCCAGCGGAGGTTCGAGTTCTCCCTTGGGCATGGGTGTGTGTGTTTTTCCTTAGGATAATTTGGGTTAATTAGTGTGTAAGCTTAGGGACTGATGACCTTAGCAGTTAAGTCCATAAGATTCCACACACACGATACATTGCATTCAGTTCTAGACGCACATCAAGGCTGTAACGTGAGGTGTCCCATCAAGATGAAACAATATTTGTGTAAATATGTTACTCTTGTAATAATGTAGCGTTTGACAACCACTCAGCCATCTTCAGGTGAGTGTTTTGCACTTGAGATTGCTACTAGATCACATCGCTACCCTTGTACCAATAACAGACGCGAAGGCGCATGCGCAAACGTATCCGCTACATGAGCGACCTCTGTCGTGTTACGCACCCTCTTCGAATATTCCTCCATCTACAGACATGTTTTCACATTCTTTTCGTGCCCTTCCTTTCATGTTGTGTCGTCACTAACGGGGAAGCATTTCCGACCCTTGCCTTGCTATATGATTTTTCATCGATCGGGAGTACTCTACATCGCCTGAAAGATTCTAACTGCTAACTTGAAACATTCTGTATATAAAACTATAAATGCTCGTATTTTTTTTTTTAGATGAATGATCATGGTCCCCTATGACCAACACTCTCCCCCTTGGATCTGCGCCTGTCAAAAATTATCTTCGATTTGTTACTGTCACAGAGAAATGTCACGAACCGAGCTGTTTAACGACAACAGAACTGCGAATTTCGAATAATTTAACCCATTGGAATTTAACTGAATACGTCGTCATTTCATAGCTTTTAGCTAACAAGAGTTCAACGGCATTTTCAATTTGCACACCTTTCTACGGGAACATTTACATGTGAAATATTACTTGGTACAGCCTCTTCAAATATTTACTACTGAGCTTTCCGTGCCCTATTTTCTCTCCGAGCTCCCCTTCCGACTGACACAAAGGCCGCGCAGCGTCGGACGGTACAGAAGTGAGCGGCGCGGATTTCTCCCTGGCGTCCACGTCGCGTGATTTTCCTTTATACTGCAAACACCGCTGCGCCCGCAGCGCCCCTAGGGCCCTCTAGAAGACTGGCCGCCGAATTTGGAGGAATATCTGCAGCGTGGCTGAAAGGGAGCGGACCCTCCCTCTGCTCTCGTCTGTCGTCCGCCGTGTTGCGGGGGTGCGCGGGTTCGGTTGTTTGAGGGATTATCCCAGGAGAGCCGTCCCTCTCCTGCCTGCTCAGGCGGGCTCGCTGAAACACAAAGGGTGGGCACCGCTAGCTCTTTTGTGGGCCTGCAGCCAGAATGCGCCGCCGTTCTAACAGCAGACTACAGTAAAACTGGGTGTCGCTGGTCCCGTCCAACGCACAACCTAAATGTGTAACGATTTACAAATACCTCACTATTTGAATATGAACATTTTGCATAACACAGAGGTGAAAAAATTAATGGGATAACGATATGCATATATGTAGATGGCAGTAGCATCGCGTACACGAGGTATAAAAGGGCTGCGCAATGGCGGGACTGTCATTTGTACTGCGGTGATTCATGTGAAAAGGTTTCCGATGTGATTGTGGACCCACGACGGGAATTAACAGACTCTGAACGCGGAATGGTCGCTGGAGCTACAAGCATGGGCCATTCCATTTCGGAAATCGTTATGAAGCTTAATATTCCGAGATCCATAGCGTAAAGAATGGGCCGAGAATACCACATTTCTGGCATTACCTATCACCCCAGACAACTAAGTGGCCGACGGTTTTCACTTAACTGCCGAGAGCAATGGCCTCTTCACTGAGCTGTCAGTGCTTACAGACAAGCAATACTGCGTGAAATAACCGCAGAAAGCAATGTAGGGCTATTAAAATCGTATATGATAGGACAGTGCGGCGAAATCTGGCTTTATATCGCAGCAGATTACCGACGAGGGTGCCCTTGCTAACAGCACGACACCGCCTGCAGCGCCTCTCCTGGGCTCGTAACCATATTGGTGGGAGCCTAGACGACTGGAAAGACGTTGCTTGGTCGGATGAGTCCCAACATCATTTGCTAAGAGCTGATGGTACTGTTCGAGTGTGGCGCAAACCCGCCGAAGCCGTGGACCGAAGCTGTCAATAAGGCACTGTCGAATCTTGTATTAGCTCCATATTGGTGTGGGCTGTGTTTACATGGAGTGGACTGGGTCCTCCGACTGGGAATTGTTATGCTCGGCTACTTGGAGACCATTTCCAGCCTTTCGTGGACTTCATGTACACAAACGATGGAATTCTTATGGACGAGAATGGGCCATGTCTCCAGGTGTCAATTGCTTGCGAATGGCGTTAAGAATAAGCTGGACGGTTCGAGCGAATGATTTGACCTCTCATATCACCCGATATGACTTCTACAGCTCATTTATGGTACATAATCGAGAGGTCTGTACACTCATGAAATCCTGTACCGGCGATACTTTCGAAATTATAGACGCCTATAGAGGCAGCATGGCTCAGTATTTCTGCAGGGGGACTTCAAACGACTTGTTGAGTGCATGCCACGTCGAGTTGTTGCACTACGCCGAGCAAAAGAAGGTCCAACACGATATTAGGAGGTATTACATGACTTGTTTCACCTCAGTGTAGATCTGAGAGCAACTGGTGTGAAGACCAACCGAAACAGAGAAGAATAACTGTTATCAGTAAGTGTTCTTAAACAATTCTATACGGATGCATGACTATTATACCTTCTTCACCAGTTGGCTTATTTATCATTATCACCCTATTTATGTCGGTTTTGTCTGTGCTATTTAGTGAATAACTTTTAGTATAGTCTCAAAGTGAAATATAATCACTAGTTGCTTTTGAAAAGTTGTAGACTAATGTCTCATTTTGCACGTAATGGCACTATGGATATTGCTGACAGAAGTAAAACAATTAGGAGTTCCCCAGGGAAGACTGGTGGGAACCTTCCAATGTTCATATTTTATGTCATGAATCTTAGGAAAAAAAGAAAAAATAACTTTTCTTACTATTAAGGGCTTCTCCACTTTTCAGCAGTTGCCCTGTACTCCCATTAGCCAGCTTCCACGATCGTCACATTCTTCCTCTACCAGATCTCTCTTCCTCATCATCCAAGTTACTCCCGCTCTGCATGTTAATCTCGGCGGCGACCATTCCAAGACTGCGTTTGGACATCGTCCTTACTCCATCTGCTGTATATGACCATAACACTGAAGTGCTCTACTCTCAGTTCTCTGCACGACTCATTGTTCCACATCAATTATCTCCCTAATTTCCTCATTTCTTCTCTGCTCTCTTCTGGATATCATGGCTGCCCTCTACTGTCTATTCTCTGCTTCTCTGCTGCTCCCCCAGGACCCACCCTTCTGTACCGTATGATACAATACTTCCCACTACTCTTTGCAGGGTCCTTTTCTTTGTTTCTTGTGACACTACCCAACCCCATGGAACTCCGTTATCATTTTAACTGCTCCTCTTGCCTGCTCGATAACGCGTTTCACATCTGCTTCACAGACTCTCGAGAGATGAATTATTTATGCTGAGTACTTAAATCGCTTTACGGCTTTAATAGTTCATTTCGGCATTACTATATCGCTTCCATCTCCCCCCACTACTAGATATTCTGTTTTGCTGAATTTCCAATTCAAAGCCGGCCGCAGCGAGCGAGTGGTTCTCGGCGCGACAGTCTGGAACCGTGCGACAGCTACGGTCGCAGGTTCGAATCCTGCCTCGGGGGTGGATGTGTGTGTGTTGTCCTTAGGTTAGCTAGGTTTAAGTAGTTCTAAGTTTTAGGGGACTGATGACTTCAGATGTTAAGTCCCATAGTGCTGAGAACCATCTGAACCATCTCAACCCAGTTTACATGATTTCATTAACTTCTTGATCATGTATTTGACATCTTCTCTATTTTGTGTATCAGTACTTGACCATTGGTGAACAACAATGAAAACATAGTACTATGCTGGGAAGGAAATCCCATGCCGTCACGTGATTGGTTCCACAGTTCCTATGCACACTGCACATACATTTTAAACAGGGTCGGTGACACACTACAGCTCCGTCTAAAATCTGTCGATGTTTAGAATGTCTTACTCAACGTTCTACCTACTTTAACTACTGCAAAGGTTGGTGATACGTTCTTTGGATTAGGGGTATCTATTGTACTTCTACAACAATACAATGCATCGCTTCCCATTATCCGTTATGGATACAGAATCATACGCTTTTTCTAAATAAACACTCGCTGTAAAAATGTCGGCACCCACTCTACAACTTACGTGTAGCTCATTGTAAGTACACATTTCTGTTATACACAGAAAGTTCTGCATAGGCAAGATATTGAAATTGGTGAAGACGCGAAAGAAAAATTATTATGTCGATTAACAGGTTGCAGAGTAATATGAATTAGCAGCACATATAGACTTCACAAGTTATGGAGACGTTGAAAAATAATGAAAAGACTTTTATGACCACTGTTTACAGCGAGCCTGAATGCACGTTCACGTGATGATGTAAAGAACGTGTATACGTGGAGAAGAGACGAGAATCATTCTAACAACGGCTGGAGTCGCAGATGAAAAAATCCATTGACATAAGCTATTTTATGAGAACGACGTCTTTCGCGACGGCACTTATATGCAAAACATTCTCGATTTCCTTGCCGTGTCAATTCGGGATACAAAAAAAAAAAAGAAAAAGTGAAAATGCTGCACACTCACAGGATGAAAAACCGGTTGCCGTTCTTCCTTTTTGTGGCACTATATCCAGCAAAATAGGAACAGTCCTGCGTAGACGTGGTATAAGACCGATTTCTCGTCCTCCTAAGAAACTTAGGGAGATGATGCGCCCTGTTAAGGATAGTCTCGGCCTCAGAGCCCCTGGAATTTATAATATCCCCTGTGAGTGTAGAAGCAATTAAATAGGTCAGACGTTTTGTACAATTTCCGATTACTGTGCAGGACTCCAACCCCATATTAAAATAGAGAACTGGAGAAATTGGCAATTTCGGAGCACAGCCTCACGAACAAACATAAAATACTGTTCGATGTAGCAAAAATTCTTTCCCATGCCTCTACATACTGGGATTCTGTTATTAAGAAGGCTGTTGAAACAAGAATGAGTGAGAAGAGCTTGAACCGTGATAGCGAATACTATATGAGCGGTGTACGGAAACGAGCGCTAGATGCAGAGAAGCAGCAGACACATTCCTTCCAAGGTTTACGTTCCAACGGAAGCGGTGGCGCCACCAGCGCACACATTGACACCGTCTGCGGCAGCAGTACGTAATCGCCGACCAATCACAAGCCGACCAATCAGAAGTCGTCCACCGGCTATAAAAAGGCCACCACAGCAGCAGTGAAGACAGTCAGTTGCTCCTGACGAAAACGATGGAGGCTATCGTCGAAAGCTCGAGGTTTTATCCCGAATTGACGCAGCAAGAAAACCAAGGATGTTTTACATATAAGCGATTTTGCTAAAGGGAAGATTGTCATGGTTCGGGAGATATGAATGAGCATCTAGGGAAGGCGGAAGCTAGTCGACTTTTCGCATGCTATGGATTGTGGTTGGCTACAAGATGTATGTTCACACCTCAAAATCAGAGAACATAGTCAGTCTTGTCCACCCTGTAAAGCACGAGAATTGATAACACGTATGAAATAGACCTGACGACAGAGTACAATGCCGCTGCTGGCAGTACTGCATACCAGCATACGGCCCAGAACGCGAAACTTTACCGTATGTAACGCTCTTCGGTGAAATTAAAAGCAAGGGTGGTAATATTAACAGTGCAACCGGAACCCCATTGTCAAATCCAGAGGAGAGAGCGGAAAGCGTACATTGAAGTCATCTATGAGGGGGTAGATATGTGCACGAACGACCAACCTATAGCCTTAAACACCAGGAGCTTCTTGTAAGCTGCCGACCTCGCTCTAGCCATCGAGAACACAGTTTTTGAATCAGTGGAGAACAACCTCACGAATGCCCCGATCTATCCAGACACTATAACACAAATCAGCTTAAACCAAACCCTTCAAAGACCCAAGTGTGTCCTTTTATTTTGAGGAACAAGGAAACCACTCATAAGTTCAAAATAGTATGATCTGGGATTGAACTGGAACATTACGAGACTCCGAAATACCTAGGAGTGACACCTGATAGATCTCACACTTTCAAAAATCACTGCATGAAATGCAAGTAGAAAGTCTCCCCAGGAAAAATCTCCTACGGAAACTGGCGGGATCACAATGGAGTAGTCAACCAGAAACAATTCGGGCATCTGCAGAGGCACTATGCTATTCTGCGGCAGAGTATTCCTGTCCTGTTTGGAATAGTTCAACTCATCCCAGACAGGTGGATGTAGCTCTCAACGAAACCTGCAGAATTATAACAGGTTGCTTGAAACCCACACCATTCGAATGGCTATACCACCTGCTGGAATAGTACCACCAACTGTTCGAAGAGAGATAGCTGCGAACAAGGAAACAAAGGGAGTGGAACAGAAAATTACTCATCCTCGGTATGGACATGAACCGCATCCGCAACGACTGAAGTCAAGGAAGAGTTTCCTTAGAACATCAAAGGAACTTAAAACCACTGCTGAAAAAGCTACGTTACAGATATGGAGGGCTAGGACCCACCTTCCCCCATGTTGGAAAAGTTGTTGAAGCTTTACCTTAAATCCCTGAATAGACTGAGATCCTGAGTTGGAAGATCAAAAGTTAACCTGGCACAATGGGGATATACTGATCCAAATGATATTCCGTGTGACTGTGAAGAAGAACAGACAGTCCGGCACATGCACCTTCAACGAACAACACAAAAAAAGGAAAGGGGCAGATTTGTCTCATGTGATAGAAGAAGCAGGAGCCTATTTAGAAGGGATAGGGGATAATGTATTAGAAGCAGATTTAACACAGCTTTGGAGGACTTAAGATCAAATAAGGCAGAAGGGATAGATAACATTCCATCAGAATTTCTAAAAACATTAGGGGAGGTGGCCACAAAACGACTATACATGCTGGTGTGTAGGACGTATGACTTGTTGTAGCTGGGGTTCACAGACATAAAAAAACTTTCAGAACGACATCACCTTTACGCCAGTGACATAAATTTTTATTACACTATTGGAATTTCGGCCTTAGGCCAATATCAAGTACTGATATTATGGCTTTAAGCCATGTAAACGTAATGTAACCTGACACATTTGTACGTCGTTGTCAATCCAGTTAAATACATTCGTTGTCGCACTGTGTAAGAACGACACGAATGTATTTAACTGGATTGACAACTACATACGAATGTGTGATCTTACTTTACGTTGACATGGCTTAAAGCCATTATATCAGCACCTGATAATGGCCTAAGGCCGAAATTGCAATAGGGTAATAAAAACTTATATCAATCACTGGCATAAAGGTGTATGGGTCTGGCAATATGCCGTCTGACTTTCGGAAAAATATCATCCATGCACTTCCGAAGACTGCAAGACCTGACAAGTGCGAGAAATGTCGCACAGTCAGCTTAATGGCTCATGCATCCAAGTTTCTGACAAAAATAAAATACAGAAGAACAGAACGGAAAATTTCTGAGAATGTAAATCTGGAGTGCAGCATGGACTGTGGGAAAACCAGAACAGAAGAGAACCAAAGCATTTGAGATGTGGTGCTACAGGCGAATGTTGAAAATTAAGTGGACTGGTAAGGTAAGGAATGAGGAGGTTCTGCGCAGAATCGGAGAGGAAATAACATGTGGAAAACACTGATAAAGAGAAGAGACAGGATGATAGCACATTCGTTAAGATATGAGGGAATGACTTCCACAGTACTAGAGGGAGCTGTAGAGGGCAAAACCTGAAGACAGAGATTGGAATATATCCAGCAAATACACCACTGGCCATTAAGATTGCTACACCAAGAAGAAATGCAGATGATAAAAGGGTATTCATTGGACAAATATATTACGCTAGAACTGACATGTGATTACATTTTCACGCAATTTGGGTGCATAGATCCTGAGAAATCAGTACCCAGAATAACCACCTCTGGCCGTAATAACAGCCTTGATACACCTGGGCATTGAGTAAAACAGAGCTTGGAGGCGTGTACAGGTACAGCAGCCCATGCAGCTTCAACACGATACCACAGTTCATCAAGAGTAGTGACTGGCGTATTGTGACGAGCCAGTTGCTCGGCCACCATTGACCAGACGTTTTCAATTGGTGAGAGATCTGGAGAAGGTGCTGGCCAGGACAGCAGTCGAACATTTTCTGTATCCAGAAAGGCCCATACAGGACATGCAACATGCAGCCGTGCCTTATCTTGCTGAAATGTATGGTTTCGCAGGGATCGAATGAAGGGTAGAGCCACATCTGAAATATAACGTCCACTGTTCAAAGTGCCTTGAATTCGAACAAGAGGTGAACGAGCCGTGTAACCAATGGCAACCCATACCATCACGCCGAGTGATACGCCAGTATGGCGATGACGAATACTCGCTTCCAGTGTGGGTTTACCGCGATGTCGCCAAACATGGATGCGACCGTCAAGATGCTGTAAACAGATCCTGGATTCATCCGAAAAAATGACGTTTTCCATTCTTGCACCCAGGTTTGTCTTTGAATACACCATCGCAAGCGCTCCTGCCTGTGATGCAGCGTCAAGAGTAACCGCAGCCATGGTCTCCGAGCTGATAGTCCATGCTGCTGCAAACGTCGTCTAACTGTTCGTGCAGATGGTTGTTGTCTTGCAAACGTCCCCGTCTGTTAGGGATCGACACGTGGCTGCACGATCCGTTAGAGCCATGAGGATAAGATGCCTGTCATCTCGACTGCTAGTAATACGAGGCCGTTCAGATCCGGCACGGCGTTGCGTATTACCCTCCTCAACCCTCGGATTCCATATTCTGCTAACAGTCATTTCATCTCGACCAACGCAAGCACCCATGTTGTGATACGATAAACCGCAATCGCGATAGGCTACAATCCGACCTTTATCAAAGTCGGAAACGTGGTGGTACGCATTTGTCCTCCTTACACGAGGCATCGCAACAATGTTTCACCAGGCAACGCCGGTCAACTGCTGTCAGCACGTTGTAGGTGTCGCCATCGGCGCCAACCTTGTGTGAATGCTCTGAAAAGGTAATCATTTGCGTATCACAGCATCTTCTTCCTTCGCGGCTGTAGCACGTCATTTTCGTGGTGTAGCAATTTTAATGGCGAGTAGTTTAATTGAGGACGTAGGTTGGAAGTACTACTCTGAGGTGAAGAGGCTAGCACAGGAGAGAAATTCGTGGTGCGCCGTACCAAACCAGTCAGAAGACTGATGACGAAAAAAAAGAAACATTACAAAAGGCATACTACCGCCATCTGTATATATGGGTATCGCTATCCCATGTCGTTGGTCACCTCAGTGTATATGTAGAACAGTTTTATAATATATAAGGCCGTATGGAAAACATCGTTCCACTGCACTCTGTGGGACATAGGATAGTACAACTGGCCATAGGACAAATCCGTCAGCTGGTTCTCGGATAGTGAATGGAGAGCTTATAGGAGACTAGAGGAAGAGTCGCCCGGCTAGTTTGTGCGTGGTTGACGCACGCGGGCCTACTGATCCCGCCAGAGCAGACGCAGACGGCCAGCGGCCAGAGTCCTTACGCCGCAGGGTGCAGACGGGGCGCGCTGGCTGGCGTGATGGCTGTGATCAGGCCGGGCGTGCTGTGGCGCAGATTACAGGGGCCGGCGCGCGCCGGGTCGTTAGCGGCCATTCAGGGGCAGCCGCTACCCCGGTGGCCGGTCTCCGCCGCCTCCGGGACGCCGGCTAATCGGCCAGCACGGTACACCACCGCTGCTTAGCGTTTCCGATGTCGCCGGCCCCTGTCCCAGACGATACTGTCCGTCCATTATAAGCGGTGCCGGTCCCGTTACCGCCGCAGCAGCTGGCGCAGTCGGAAAACGACGAGCGCGTAATATGGAGAAATCTGGTTCAGCTTCCTTTTCTCCCATCTTTTTTCTCAGTTGACGTGGCTTTCTCAGAAACTTTCTCAGACATTTTGTGAGTTAATAGATCCCGACATACAGAAGTACAGGTCAACACAGACCAATTTGAAGTCATGTTGACCGTTAATCGACCGTGACTGTTTCAAAAATATGAAAAGGTTTTCGCCGTCCACCGTGGCCGAGCGGTTCTAGGCGCTTCAGTCCGGAACCGCGCTGCTGCTACAGTCGCAGGTTCGAATCCTGGCTCTGGCATGGATGTGTGTCATGTCCTTAGATTAGTTAGGTTCAAGTAGTTTTAAGTCTAGGGGATTGATGACGTCCCATAGTGCTCAGAGCCGTTTGAACCATTTTTTTTGAAAGTTTTTCAGATACGACGACCAAACACAAAATTTGTTGGCTACTAAATTATATACTCAAAGACAGTTTTCGAGGTTATAACTCATCATCCGGCTATACTGCAAGAAAACAAGAAAAATAAACATAATTGTTTACAGATATTAAAGTTTTTATATATTTAAATACTTATTAAGTCGGGTGATGCTGAGAGAAGTAGACTAGGAAATGAGACACATATAGTGAAGGAGTATTCCTATTTGGGGAGCAAAATAACTTATGATGGTCGAAGTAGTGAGGGTATAAAATGTAGACTGGCAATGGCAAGGAAAGCGTTTCTGAAGAACAGAAATTTGTTAACATCGAGTATAGATGTAAGTGTCAGTAAGCCGTTTCTGAAAGTATTTGTATGGAGTGTAGCCATGTATGGAAGTGAAACATGGACGATAAATAGTTTGGACAAGAAGAGAATAGAAGCTTTCGAAATGTGGTGCTACAGAAGAATGCTGATGATTAGGTGGGTAGATCACATTACTCATGAGGAGGTATTGAATGGAATTGGGGAGAAGAGAAATTTGTGGCACAACTTGATTGGAAGAAGGGATCGGTTGGTAGGACATATTCTGAGGCATCAAGGTATCACCAATTTAGTATTGGAGGGCAGCGTGGAGGGTAAAAATCGTAGAGGGAGACCAAGACATGAGTACACTAAGCACATTCAGAAGGATGTAGGCTGCTTACGTACTGGGAGATGAAGAAGCTTGCACAGGTCAGAGTAGCATGGAGAGCTGCATCAAACCAGTCTCAGGACTGAACACCACAATAACAAAACAACACGGAATGGTGTCTGTTCTTTCGGACACGTCACAATGTCACAAATGATCACAATAATTATGTAAAGAAACTTAAATATCTGTATACGCTTACGTTAAATATTTTTGTGGTGCCAATATAGCCTCATGATGAGATATCACATCGAAACATGACGCTAAATAAGTAATTTACAAGTCACAATTCATGCCGTATATGATAACGACGTGATTACGTAAGATGAAGCAGCTCACGTCCGCCTCAGTTAATTAAAAAATGATTGAAAAAACATGCTGGTAAAGACCCAGTTATTCAGTCTTAAACTGCAGTTCATCCCGCCCCCTCCTCCCAAAAAAGTATTCAGTATAGAACCATTTTAAGGCTTAACGCGAAACTGAAATGAAGTGAACCGAGGGTGAATATCGTGCGGTAGCTAAACAGCGCAATCGGCAGAAAGCAACACATTGCGGAAAGCCAGGTGGCAAGAGGCAGAACGTAGCCACAGCGAGCGCACATTTATAAATTTACAGTTTTCTGAGATAACTCGAAGAGAATAGACTGTGGGTCGCTAACGCCATTCTGCATTGCTTTTAAAAAGCGACCCATGGTTCTTTCCCCATCCCGTTTCTATATTCTCACAGGGTGTCACTCCTAAGATCCATTAGGTGCATTGACGTTTCGGCAGATATCTGCAATTTCGTCGAGATTCAATGGAAAAGTCTCTAGAAAATGAGAAAATATAGTCTACTGACATTGGAAGAAGTTTACGAAACCAACGTTCGACTGATGCTTGTATCTGTGCTGGCTCATTGCTGCGACTAGTATCAGAAGAGATTAAGAAAATAGTGAAGCTCTCAATAGGGCAGCTTCTTTCGTCAGGGGATTGATTAGTAAGAGCAAAAGCTGCACGCCTGTGCTCATCCAGTTCCAGCGTCAGACGCTACGAGAAAGTCATTGCGCATCACGATGTGCTTTTTTTTTCTTTTTTTTGTTGTTGCAAAATTCCGCCAGCGTACTTTCATAGATTAATCGACAACAATGCTTCCTATGATATACACTTATCAGATATACATTATGACAACCAACGTACCATCAATACAAACCAGACAACAGCAGCGCCACCTGGCGAGTATTGACTGGCAGTAAGACAAACGCTCCTAAGTCAATATAATCAAAAGATACAGCCGTATATGTCACTCTTTAAAGCCCCGATATCAATAGTCTACATAAATTGTGGGCCTGGTGGCTAGCGGTAATGCACTAAGCAATTGCGGGATGAAATTTAGGTGAAAGCTTGGATTCTTTAGTCTTAGTTTTAACCTAGCGCCGACAGCGGTGGCAGAGCGGTTCTAGGCGCGACGGATACGGTCGCAGGTTCGAAACCTGCTTTTCGCATGGATGTGTGTGATGTCCTTAGGTTAATCAGGTTTAAGTAGTTCTAAGTTCTAGGGGACTGATGATCTCAGGTGTTAAGTCCCATAGTGGTCAGAGCCATTTTAACCAATTTTTTAACCTAGCCTACAGCTACCAAATATGTGATAAGTTGCCAGAAACAACACGTGCTTCGGATCCCACGTAATCCTCACTTGGACAACTAGGGTACGATAGTGACACGCAAGTCGCCATCTCCAATAGAAAGACTTGCACCAGGCCACTGACCACACGAAATTACTATGATTATCTACAGGGTCATTCAGCTACTCCTTCATATAGATTTTATGCAACTCGCAAAGTCTTCAAAAACCACACACGAGAGTCAAATGAAGAGACCTTTTTGTAGCAAATATAATGTTGTTAAATTATGAACTGGACTACGTTTTCGCTAGAGGCCGTAGTTTCCGAATTTCTCAAGAAAAACATACAAAACTGACCTTCAAACGCCTCTTTCTTGAATAACTCGAAAGCCGTTGCTCCTAGTGAAAAGGTATCACAGTACAAAATTCAACTACGTCTAATATCCTAAAAGAGGGTCCTGTTTATTTTTTCTGTAGGACCAATAATTTGGATATGATGACTAAGAGAATATTAAAATTTCGCGGGTGGTTTTTGAAGGCGTTGCGAGCTGCATACAGCCCATAGGTAGGGGCACCTGAATAACTCTCTGTAGGCTTATACATAATTCAGATTGCACGGAATTCTCACAGCGCGAGTCCTACGCGCAGTTATACACTTTTTGTACCCCAGGTCAGTGGTCGTCTCCGGATACTCTGTCATCCAGGCGAACTGATGCTATGTGGATGCACACCACCACGGAAGCAGTTTTACACTACGTGCGATATACACACGGGATCCCATGGTGCCTGGGATAGTAATCGAAGGCACAACAACAGCTGTGAACTACGCGAATGTTATTGCGGACTACCCTCATCCCTTCGTGGTTAATGTATACCCCGAGGGCGATGGCAAATTCCATCAAGATAAATTTCCGTGGCATTAAACCACAATCGTGTTAGAAGGGTTTGAGGAGCACGACAGTGAACTCACGTTAATGTGTTTATGATTCAATTCATCTGATACAAATCAAATGCAACACATATGGGACGCTTTCGTAACCTGGCTTCGCGCCCTTGGGACACCTGCCTTTAATTTACTGTGATTTCTTCGCCTGTGCTTAGACATATGGTGTCGCATACTGCTGGAAACGTACCAAGGATTTTTCGGATGCACATCACTCAGAATCACTGACGCTTTACGGACCGAAGGTGGATAAACACATTGGTAAACAGACAGTCACAGTGTTTTGGCGCATCGATTCACGGCCGAAGATGATATCTGGTTTGTGGCAGTCAACTGCGATATTATCAGAGCCCGTACAAATTCCCAATCTTTTCACTGTCAACTCTCGCCACTTTTCCCGAATGATGATGAAATAATGATGACAACACAAACATCTTCCCGGGCGGAGAAAATCCTCGACCCGGCCGGGAACCGAACCTGGGACCCCTTAATCCAGAGGTAGCATCGCAAGTTACTAGAAATAATGAGTGAGTCATTTCTAACAGAAGCGACGCTTTCTCTCCACTACGTTGCCCACTTTGTGGTGTTCTGTCACTACAAGGAAGTATGAATTTATTCGCTAACTAGAAAGAACGTAGAGCTGAATACGTTTTGAATTTGTCCTGTGAGGCACCCAGTAAGTTATCACTAACCGAGCTGAAGAGAGAGAAAGGGTTGCAAGTCCGCCTTTCTTATCAAAGGTTTATTGGGTACCTAATAAGCGTTTATTGTTAACGCTTAGATGCAGGAGGATGGTTTGCTTCGTGGGCACCCAGGACCATGTTCAAGAAATGGACGGTAAAAATCAGATTCAGAGACGAGGGCAGACAGTCTTCCGCGGGACGATAGCAGGTGAATGGGAAGTGAGAGATCCACAGCGATCACTCTAGAGAATAAACATTCACAGCTAAGGAGGAGGTGACAAGCTATATGTGATTTTTTTGTATTCAGACCTTTGGGTGTATCTTACGGGCTGACAGTTTTCACTGTTTTGGACACTAGATTCACCTCTATTCGCCAACACTATTATGTTATGTTTACATGCGATTAAAACTTAAATGGACTTATTTCCAACGTATCGCTCCTACCTGCCTGCTATTTTTAATTAATTTCACTATGATTATTGCCATATTCATATCATGCCGATGTGCTCCTTCTTTTGGGAATTGTTAGGTGCCGTGAAGGATACACTTAATTGAATTTCTTGATAATTAAGACTGATGAAAACGGTACGAGTATCTATAACATTATTTCAGTATCTTGAAAGTTTTATAAAATATTTCTGGTGTCATTACGTGGGATATCCAGATATAGCCCATATTATTAAGAACTCGCCGCACATTTTATACCCATACATACAAGATGGAAATAAAGAATCAAAGTCATAGTTCATTATCTCGCGGATAACGAGGACTCTAGAGACAGATTACTATCTCAGTTAGTGTAAGATTGAAAATGCAAAGAAGGCTGGATTAGTCTAGAACATTTTTTTAATTATTTAACACGTTTACTACTATTGACCAAACTGAGAAGGAAATCTCTATGGTTATGGAAAGAGTCAGTACATGCAATTTGCATTATTAAAGTTTATAACATAAAAAAATTAAATTTTCACGATTCCTATGCAGATGACAAATTTCTGAGTCTGCAGTAGCACAACCTTCACTGTAACTCAACAGTCTGACTTTTTTCCCCCAGGACTCCTCGGGTGAATAGGGGTTGTGAGCAAGGGCGGGCTGCGGTGGTCTCGTGGTTCTAGGCGCACAGTCCGGAACCGTGGGACTGCTACGGTCGCAGGTTCGAATCCTGCCTCGGGCATGGATGTGTGTGATGTCCTTAGGTTAGTTAGGTTTAAGTAGTTCTAAGTTCTAGGGGACTAATGACCACAGCAGTTGAGTCCCATAGTGCTCAGAGCCATTTTTGAGCAAGGAGGAAAGTCTTCACTTTACACTTGAAAGCGCGGGGATTACTGCTCAGATTTTTTAATTCTTGTGATAGCTTACTGAAAGTGGATGCAGCAGAATACTGTACTCCTTCTTGCACAAGACTCAAGGACGGGGAGCCAAATCGGTATTGGATTTGCGCCTAGTGTTAAGTGAATTAAAGCTGCTAATTCTTGGAAACAACGTCATAATTTTGCTACAAACGACGTTAGAGGAAATGTGCTGAGATATCAGTCTGAGAATTCCCAAACTCCCGAACTACGGTCGACAACAAGGACAATTGCTTAAAACGGTCATGTGCCCTTAATCTTGTCGTAAACGCACCATAAGGACTCACTTGTGTCCTAGACGTGCCTTTCCAAGAAAAAAAAAATAATTTCGGAACCTCCTATTCCACTTCTGCTGTCCGGCTCTGGGACAAGTTGCATTTAAGGTAAATCCGAATAACTTTGTTTTGCTGATGTCCTGAATTTTCCAACGAAAATTACCAAATGAGTGCTTTTGTCTCCGAGAAACAGTGAAACAGATTCACACTGTGTGCAGTTGCACTTCGTTCACTTTAACTTTTTCAGACATCCTTTCATTCCCTCTCTTTTCACTTACTTGTGGTCCGTCACGTTCTTGTTTCTCTCCCAACCCATCATTTCTCTCACTCCATTCCTGTCAATGACAAAGCTTAAAATTACGCCCATGTAATAAATCTCCATTATTCTTCCTACTGAAAACGAATATGAATTTTTGTTGTTGTTCTTAGCTAATACTGTTTCATCTGTTTAAGCTATGTCATGTACAAAGGTTGGATTACATACTTGGTATAATGTATAATATCTCTGACAACATGTATGCCATAATGAAGGTAGCAGGTGCAGAAGCCAAAAAGCGAAATGTCATCTACATCTTGTGAGAAAGCAGACAGCAGCCATAAAAGGGGACATACATGAAAAGGAACTATTAGTTGAAAATGGAATGAGTCAGGGATGTGGTCTATCTCTGACGTTCTTCAGTCTGTACTTGGAAAAAGACGTAAAGGAAACCAAGGAGGAATTAGGAAAGGAAATAATATTCAGGTAAAACGCAACTTATTATTAGTTGACTATCTCCCCTATGGGCGTTACAGTTTTAACTAGGAACGCTCGACCTTCTATGTTCTTCGACATGTTGCGGAGCATTTTTAAATGTTTATATGCACCTGGTGATGTGGCTACAAGTCACGAAACAGTTAGTACGCCAATAAAATTTGTTCGTAATGCTGCTGGTTGTGGAGTTTTTGCTATAACATAAGTAAGTAAATTTGTGAATAAATAAAATAAAAGTATTTTAATAATTATGTGACGTTTGCCGATATTTTGATTCTGTCAAAGGCGCCAAAGACTTGGCTGATCATTTCAACGGAATGGTTCAAATGGCTCTGAGCACTATGCGACTTAACTGCTGAGTTCATCAGTCCCCTAGAACTTAGAACTACTGAAACCTAACTAACCTAAGGACATCACACACATCCATGCCCGAGGCAGGATTCGAACCTGCGACCGTAGCGATAGCGCAGTTCCAGACTGAAGCGCATAGAACGTCTCGGCCACACCAGCCTGCTCAGCGAAATGAATAGTGTTTTGAAAAGAGGCTGTAAGATAAATATCAAACAAGGAAAACAATGATTCTGAAATGTAGTCGATTTAATGAGGCAAAGCCGAAGGAGCAAGATTAGTATACGAAAGATTAAAATTAGTAGAGATGTTTTGCTATTTTGGTAGCAAGGCAACTGATGAAAATGTAGCCTATTTTCTAGGTGAGTAAACTTACGCAGAAGTGAAGCGAATAGAAGCTTTCCAAATTGGGAAGAATGCTGAAGATTTGATAGGGAGATCGTACAGCTAACGAGGGGTTACTGAACCACGCAGGGTAAATAGAAAAATAAGTCATAGAGTGACGAAAAGCAGGGATCGGTTGTTAGGACACGTCCTGAGACATCAAGCAATTGTCGATCTGACTACGGGATGTGGATGGGGAGGGGGAGGAGGAGTGCGGGAAGAGGGAGGGACGAGGACGGGGCAAAAATTCTAGAAGAAGACGAATTCCAGAATATAGTAAGCAATTCCAGATGGATGAAGGTTGCAGCCGTTACGTAGAGATAAAGAGGCTTGCATAGGATAGACTAAAATCGAGATCTGTAGTAAACGCTTCTTCACAACAACAATTTCTTTTTACATATTATATAAAATACAGTCTAAGACAAAAAAAAGCAAAAACGTCTAATTGGAAGATGTGATGCAAATGTACAGATAAACAATTTATTGCAATTTCAGAATTACAGGAAAATTGGACAATTTATTCAAGGGGAAGAGCGTCATAAATAAAGCAATTCTCGCCCTTACGCAAGCAGTTATTCGACTTGCCATTGGTTAACGGTATTATTCTGAGGATATTGTGCCAAATTCTAATCAACTGGCGAGCTTGATAGTAAAAATCCTGAGGTTTTTGAAGGGCCCTGCCCATAATGCTCCAAAAACTCACAACTGGGTACAGATTCGGTGAGATTCCTGTCCACGGTGCGGTTTGGGAAGCGCGAAGACTTGCAGTATAAAGTTTCGCGATGTGCGGGCGGCATTATCTTGCTGAAATTTAAGCCCAAATGGGCTTTCTACGAAAGGCAACAACGTCGACATAGCAGTACTGGAAGGGCGCACGGATGACTACAAGGGGTCCTCCTATGAAAAGAAATGCCACACCAGAGAGTTACCCCTGATAATCGGTACATACGGCGGTTAATAGTGTGGTGTCTGACCGCTATCCGAGTCGCCTGCAGAGACGTGGTCACTAGGGCTCAGTTCGAAGCGGGGCTCACCACCGAAGACGATTCTACTCCAGTCTATGAGATTCCAGACAGAAGACGCGTCTGAAGAAGCTCCGGACGGCGGTTATTTCCTGTATTTGTGAAGCTCTTTCTCTTAAATACATCATCCAGTTTTTAATTTTTCTGAAGTTGTAACCATTTGTTTGCCTGTAGATGTACATCACATCTACCGATTTCCTTTGAAGTACGTTGTTCCTTTGTCTTGTTTTTTTTTTTTTTATTGTATGCAATTTGCATGTGACGTTTAAGATGTAAAACTGGGACCTATAGCCATATTTTTGTCAACAAACAAATGAAAATTTAAGTAAACCATGTAAATTATATTTTTGAATGACCAAACAGTGATTTTGAAATAGCCCCTCTGGAATATGTCTTCAATATATTAACCACAGCTCGTGCTCACTCTGCAGGCTGAAAGAAGGGGATAATCAAGGAAAATTGAGAGACCTGCCTGGTCTCTGTGATACCCTTGTACACGCTGAAAAGTCGCAATCACCGTGCGGCCGGCTTCCGCGCTGTTACACCGCGCAGGTGGCCGGCGCCTCCGCGCCTCGAGCAGACACTTGCCCGTCATTAATCAGCGCCGGCGGGCTGTCAGCGCCGCAGCCGCTGATGGGGAGCGGAAGTGACGCCAGCTGACAAAGCGACGTCGCTTCCTGTCGCATTGTGCGCCGCATCCGGCCGCTCACATCTCGCCACTCGCCGTGAATACGTCATCAGGACGTGGAAGCGACACACGCGCGCCGCTCGGCGCACAAAAGGGCGCCGCGGTTCCCACCTGCGCCCCCCTCCACTGTGTTCCCACGCATCGGCACGGCGGCGGCTGCTCGCCCGCGGAATACGCCGGGAGCGTCTAGGGATCGAGCCTGGCACCCGGCCAGGCGTAGGAAATCACACGAGCGCTACCGCCGGCACGAAAACATCTCTCGTACAAATTCAGTCGGCAGTTTACTCACATGTCACCCTGAAAGCCATGATCCAAATTTTAATGTAACAACACTACATTTTGCTTTTTACGTATTGTGCCAACGTAATTTAATGGTTCCATGCACTATGGGTCATGAGGTCCTCCAGATTTAGAACTGTTTAAAACTAACTAACCTAAGGACATCACACACATCCATGCCCGAGGCAGGATTCGTAGCAGCAGCACGGTTCCGGACTTAAGTGCCTAGAACTGATAGGCCACATAATTTAATATGGATCATACACTCTAACGGAGAAGAAAAGGACTCTCCACTCAGGAATTATCCAAATAGGACGGAAATCGGAAGATGTGATGTACGGGTGCAGACAAAGAAATGATTAGAATTTCAGAAATATTGGATGACTTGTCCAACACTAAGACATTCACAAACTGAACAAGTCAGTAAACCACTGTTTCATCTCTGGCTCTTATGCGGGCGCCTATTCGGCTTGAAGTTGGTTTTTACAGTTGCTGGATGTAGTGCCAAATTGTTTCCAACTGGCGCGTTAGATCGTCAAAATCCCAAGCTGGTTCTTGTAAACTTCTCAACTGAGGTGAGATCCGGCGACTTTTCTGGCCAAGGTAGGTTTGACAACCATTAAGAAAAGAAGGTATTTGTATGGAGTCTAGCCATGCATGGGAGTGAAACGAGGACGATAAATATTTTATACAAGAAGAGAATAGAAGCTTTCGAAATGTGATGCTACAGAAGAATGGTGAAGATTAGATGGGTAGATCACATAACTAGGGAAGAGGTATTGAATAGAATTGGAGAGAAGAGAAATTTGTGGAAACAACTTGACTAGAAGAAGGGATAGTTTGGTAGGGCATATTCTGAGGCATCAAGGGACCACCAATTTAGTATTGGAGGGCAACGTGGAGGGTAAAAACAGTAAAGGGAGACCAAGAGATGAATACACTAAACAGATTCAGAAGGATGTAGGTTGCAGTAGGTACTGGAAGATGAAGAACCTTGCAAAGGATAGAGTAGCATGGAGAGCTGCATCAAACCAGTCTCTGGACTGAAGACTACAAAACCAACAACAACAAGACAAGCAGTAGAAAGTCCCTCCGTGTGTGGGCGGGCATCATCTCTCTGAAATGCAAGCCCATGATGGTTCACCATGAAGAGCAACAAAACGGGGCGTAGAACATTGTCGACCTACCACTGGGTCTCGCGGTCCTAGGCGCGCAGTCCGGAACCGTGCGACTGCTACGGACGCAGGTTCGAATCCTGCCTCGGGCATGGATGTGTGTGATGTCCTTAGGTTAGTTAGGTTTAAGTAGTTCTAAGTTCTAGGGGACTAATGACCAGAGCAGTTGAGTCCAATAGTGCTCAGAGCCATTTTGAACCTACCACTGTGCTGCAAGGGAGCGCGGATGACAGCCAAAGGATCCTGCTATGAAATGAAATGGCACCCCTGACCATCACCCTTGTTGTATGGCTTTAAGGCGGGCGACAACCATATTGGTATTCCATCGCAGTGCGAGTGGTCTCGACACTCATCTTCGCCGGGCTCTGGGGCTCAGTTCGAAGCGGGAGGCGTCAATGAAGGCAGTTCTGCTCCAGTCAGTGAGATCCCAGCTGAAAGACGTGTCAAGAGACGCCCTGGACTGCGCTAGGGTTGCCATCCTCAGCGTCACCCTTGCAGCACAGCGGAATGCCGAAGACATTCTGTGCCCCGTGTCGTTGCCCTCCATGGCAAGCCATCCTGCGCTTGCCACCCACACATGGCGAGAGCTTTACTGCTTCTCTTCGTGCTTGCCAAACCCTATCTTGGCGAGCATGGTCTCTGCTCTCCCAATCGAGAACGATCGGAGCATTATGAGCAGGGTCCTCCAGGCAGCTCGGTATATTATCTATCCACTTCAGAATTTGGCAAGATATTCGCAAGCAGGGCATCCAACAATTACATCAATCAATGCCAAATCGAGAAACTTCTTGCATAATAGCTAGAACGGAACCAACGAGTTATTGACTTGCTCAAACTGTGGCGCTCTTTCTTTTGAATAAATTATCGATTTTTTTGAAATTATAATAATTCGTTTATATATGTACATCACATTCGCCGATTGCCGTCCCATTCGGATGATTCCTTCGTGATGTGTAGGTTTTTTGTGTTGTAGTGTATCAAATTAGCTAAATTTGTCATTGTATCACGGAGGTCATGTTTAATATGAAAAGGGTTACTCAATGCAGTTTGATGAAGAGCTCATGTTCCTACATATATAAAATTCTAAGATAGGATCGCTTTCGAATCTTCCAGTTCCAGTGGGCACACAAACTGAGAAGATGCCTCTGTGTACATCCCCTGTTGTAACTAGGACATCACATGCTATTTTCGTACGATTACAAGAACGGTTGCCAGAAACTGATACATTCACAACTAGGAGCGTTGATTGCGGTGCTCCACGGAAGTGATGCAGTTTGACTTTGAAGAAGAGTAGGAGAGAACCAGATGAGTATTATTCGATACATTGCGCATGCCATGGGTTCCACTAGAGCAAAAAAGAGTACATTATCTCCGCTGTGCGCGAATCGTGAAACGGGAGGTTTGAAAGTTCAAAAATGGTTCAAATGGCTCTGAGCACTATGAGACTTAACAGCTATGGTCATCAGTCCCCTAGAACTTAGAACTACTTAAACCTAACTAACCTAAGAACATCACACACATCAATGCCCGAGGCAGGATTCGAACCTGCGACCGTAGCAGCCGAGCGGTTCCGGACTGAAGCGCTTAGAACCACTCGACCACAACGGCCGGCTAGGGACAGCTGAATGACATTATATACGTGATGACCAAAACTCTACATCGAGATATTCGCAATCTCTTCAGGAGAGTACCACTTCCAACCACAGTCGGAAATCCAGAAACTTACAAATTTAGTGTAAATCTACAGAAAGTTAGCCATTAACGGAGGAAAAGAAACAGAAATAGACAAAACGGCTGTAGCAAACTACGTGTTAGAATAAAAAGAGTCAGCTGGAATTCCTGATCGTGCTAGGGAAGATTATCAACGAATTTCGCTTCCATACAGCACATGAACTTGTCCTGTTAAAGACCTGAGCAATTCCAAGAGCTATAATTCGTCCACTTTATTCAGCCGCAAGAATCCCGTCAGGAAGCACATATTGGACTACTAAGGTAACAGCCCCATCCTATTCAGTAAGCTGTAATAAAGGAGCAGAGGCAGAAGATGTTTTTTTTCTTTTTTGTGTTTTGTTTAGTGAGATAGGTAAAACTTTTCTTTCACACCGAGTAAATTATCTGTATGAGAAAAGAGCAGGCGAATATATCGTCTAATATTTTCCGCGGCCAAAAGGTGGAATTCTAAAGGCGTAAAATTTCAAAAAGTATGAAGTGGAGGAACACGGAACGAAAGTGTGTGTGTCGGGCCAGGCAGCGCTAACCAAATTTACAGACGACAGACGGAGCCAGCTGCGGAAACACGGCGATTATTAACCCGGCGGGCGGACGAGAATTCCTCTGCGGCGGGAGGCAGTGTATATTACCACTTCGCGTTTCCAGGCCACACAGACGCGCCGCGGCGAATCGGCGCGACGCCGCGGCAGCGCCAACGTAACCGGATCCACGGCCGTAACTCCCTGTCGGCCGGTGTGCCGCGAATCCAAGTATTTTCTACGCTCAGCGGGAAGGCACTTGGTTCGCTTTGTTCCGATTGCGCGAGAAGGTGGAAGGGAAACCAAAATATACATCTTTAGCGAAAGGCAAGTTGCGCAACTCTTCCGAATGTAATTGCTTTCTCGTAGGGAGATACCCTTACCGCCACCCCAACGAAGAAGGGACGCGCACAAGTAATTAGTGCCATTACGTAATTGTCCAGTTTTCGGTTTTTAAATTTCTTTCAGTCATCTCACCGGTTTCATGCGGCCTGTCACGAATTCCACTCCTATGCGATCCTCTTCATCTCAGAGTAGGCCTTGCAACCTATGTACTCAATTATTTGCTGCTTGTATTCCAATCTCTGTCTTCCTCTACAGTTTCACCCTCTGCACCGAGCGAGGTGGCGCAGTGGTTAGCACACTGGACTCACATTCGGGCGGACGACGGTTCAATCCCGTCTCCGGCCATCCTGATTTAGGTTTTCCGTGATTTCCCTAAATCGTTTCAGGCAAATGCCGGGATGATTCCTTTGAAAGGGCACGGCCGATTTCCTTCCAAATCCTTCCCTAACCCGAGCTTGCGCTCCGTCTCTAATGACCTCGTTGTCGACGGGACGTTAAACACTAACCACCACCACCATCACCTTTTGCAGCTCCACTACCATAGAAGTTATTTGCTTATGTTTTAACAGATGTCCTGTCATCTGGTCCATTCTTCTTGTCAGTGTTTTCCTTATATGCTCTTCCTCGGCGATTCTCTGGAGAACCTCCTCATTCCTTACCTTATCAGTGCAACCAAGTTTCAACAATCGTCTATACCATCACATCTCAAATGATTCGATTCTTTTCAGTTCAGGCTATGTTATACTACCATACAATGCCCTGCTTCAAAAATTCATTCTCAGAAATTTCATTCTCAAATTAAGGCCTTTGTTTGATACTAGTAGACTTCACTTGGCCAGCAGTGGCCTACTGCCAGTGAAAGACTGCTTTTCATGCCCTCCTTGCTTCGTTCGTCACCGGTTATTTTGCTGCCTAGGTAGCAGAATCATTGTCAGTGTTGGCTTGCTGTCGATTGTGATGAGAACAATCCTGTCACAGAACCGTTCACAATAAATCACTCTCTGTCTACCTTCCTATTCATAACGAATCTTGCTCCAGTTACACCATTTTCTGCTGCTGTTGATGCTGCCCGATACTCATCTTACCAGAAATTCTTCTCTTCCTTCAGTTTCACTTCACTCACCCCCACTGCACCTAGACTGACCCTTAGCAGGCCGGTCGAGTAACCGAGCTGGTCTAGGTGCTTCAGTCTGGAAACGCGCGACCGCTACGGTCGCAGGTCGAATCCTGTCTCGGACATGGATGTGCCTGATGTCCTTAGGTTAGTTAGGTTTAAGTAGTTCAAAGTGTAGGAGACTGATGACCTCAGATGTTAAGTCCCGTAGTGCTCAGAGCCATTTGAACCATTTTTTTTAGCCTTAGCATTCCCCTTATCAGATTTTCTAGCTTCCCTACCACGTTCAAGCTTCTGACGTTCCACGCCCCGACTCGTAGAGGATACCCTTTCATTGGTTATTCAATCTTTTTCTCATGGTCGCCTCCCACTTGGGATTTCCCTTTCGGGGATCCCAGTGGAGCACTCTTCCGGAATCTTTTCCGAATGGAGAAATCATCATGACACTTATTCAGTTACAGATCACATGTACCGTGGATTCCCGTTTTGTGTCCTTAATGCAGTGGTACCCATTGGCTTCTGTATCCTCATGCCAAGAATCATTGCTGATTCTTTCCCTTTAGGAGCAGTTTCCCACTCCAAGAGCAAGAGAGTGCTCTGAACCTCTGTCCGCTCATTCGCCTTCTTTGACAAGGCCGTTGCCTGAACGAGGATGACTGCTCATACCGGAAGTTTTCGACCTACATTATTTCGAAAAATAAGTGGGGGCGGAATTCGAACTTCCGATAGGCTGTGTGGTGCATTTTAATCAAACCCGTAATCAAAACCCGTAGATCACGGGGTTAATGTTATATGTTTTAACTAACTCCTTAAATTATCTTAAATAATCACTCGACGAATAAATTTACTGAAGTGTTACAATTACAATTAGCGAGAAACTGTGGTCTGCTTCATAAAATTCTGAGCAGTGACCGAAAAATAGTCCAAGTCGGTTTATTGTAAATCTTCCTTCATTTAGTCGGTCTGGTGTGGCACCGATTTTAACTGTTTCAAGCTTACACCTGTAATAAAGAAGACAGTAAACCCGAAAAACGTAAGTACTGTCGTTCCCAGCGTTTAAAATTAGCTTAAAAGTGTCTCTTCTCCGGATTTAGCTGAAAGTGAGCGAAACTTCTGTGTCGTCATGAAAGAATCATGTCAGGCCATTGCACCTTCACGAATTTCATCCCTATCACGCCATTCACTTCCCTCCAGGGAATTTAAAATTGAATTCTGTAATGAGGAGTAGCAGACATAAACAGCTTAATATCACAACTAGGAACGATGAAGTAAGTGTAGGGAACGAATTCTTCTACCTTGGAAGCAAAGTAACACATGACGTCCAAATCACGGATGACATAAAAATATATACTGGCACTAGCGGCCAAAGCACTCTAATAGTATTGTAACAGCGACTTTGTCGATCACATAAGGCACGTGGCGAGGGCACAGCGTCTGTCCAGACCAAACCTTACAACAAAGGAGGAGAGAGTAATAAAATTAATCCTTTGGTTCAGATCACAGATTCGAACTCTCAATAAATTCTGATTAAATTGATATCAAACAGAGACAGGTCGGACATAAAATAAACAATTCGTCTGACTTAGTAGTTACTCAATCAATACTAGTAACCTACCAAGCTGTTGTTTACATCCAGGACCATCTGTTGGGGGTACAGGGTAATTGTGGCATTCCCCGTTCATTTATGTAGTAAACGCTCATTAAAACTAAATCTAGTTTAGTTCCATTCGAATCGTCATTGGAGCCACGCTGTGGAGGAGATACACAACTCCTCCCGCGTTAGGAATCATCGCCAATTGGGGCCACCCAATTTGAAGACAAGAACTCGGCAGCTCCAGTTGGCCGCAACATCAGTAACGGTCAAACTTCCAACTTCTGTTAGGATGACTAAAGGACCTTTTCGCATACTGCGGAGGTGCACTGTATTTCATAGACTGAGCGTTTTGATGTCCGGAGAGGAGCTCTTCGCCTCATTCAGTTGCAGTTACTAAGTTAGCGACATTGCAAGGTTCTTCGTGCAGCAGTTAGCTAGGGCGCAGCATTGTGTTAAACCATTCACGAGATGCTCGTGATATTTTACATTTGCGGAGCACGGTGCAAGTGCGTTGGTTGGTCTATGCTGTCGTTACATTTGCACCGCGAGGTACGGCACCCCAAATCGACATGTAGCGTGGTAAACTCTGTTGTCCCACCCATGTTACTGTGACCACATTCTTGATCCATGGCTAGCTTTGTAACCTACCCTCTATATTTGATTCCGTATGAAATCCAGCCCAACTTTACCCCCAGTCTACAAAAACCTACGTATTACTAAAACTATGCATCTACGAACTGTTATCTACCTTAAACTCGTATGTAACCTTTGTCTAAACAGAACATATTTTAACCGAATACAACTTGTCTTATGTAAAGCGTGCAATTGAAGCAAAATAATTATCTGAACCTAATCAAAATTTCCACTTACCTCGTGTCTTGATAACATTGTGCAGATTTTTCGATAGCGCAACAGCAAATACCAAGCTGGCAGCGACAAGATAGATTTCTGTTTCTAAATAAATATTCAGACTGTTGCAATCCACCTCTTTCTATTTGGTACTGCGTAATGATAAACAGTGGGGTGTTGAGGGAAACTACTCCTATGAAATGATATTCTAAGACAATGACTTTAGAATGAAGTATGTATTCAAAAGGGCAAAGCAAAATTTCGCGTGATCTCTACACATAACATTGGTCCTGAAGAATACTATGCTTAACAAGGTGAACAATGGTTTCAAAAGGGTACAATGGTAACAGAAAATTTCCATAAAGACCAAACAAGCTAATCAGGTGATATCTTAATACATTATTGAGGGAAGTTGGGTGGTCTTTCTCTCATTGATGAGTAAGTTAACTAGCTAACAATAATCATTCTGATAAACTAGATGTGCAGTGCTGCAATCTTACGTCAAGGTTCTTCTATTCAAAAAATAATGACATTGTTCAAAATTTATATTCCCTTCACTTTCTAATATCTTCATCTTACTCATTCTTGCTATCCTTTACTGTGAGTCTCTCTTCATCCAGTATATAGAATCACAGGTCCACTACTTTCGCTCATTGATGAGTAAGTTACCTGGCTAACAATAATCATTCTGATAAACTAGATACGCAGTGCTGCAATCTTACGTCAAGGTTCTTCTATTCAAAAAAATAATGAAATTGTTCAAAATTTATAATCCCTTCACTTTCTAATATCTTCATCTTACTCATTCTTGCTGTCCTTTACTGTCAGTCTTTCTTCATCCAGTAGATAGAATTAAAAGTCCACTACTAAGTACGTCGATCACGTGCTGCGGTCGCGGGTTCGAATCCTGCCTCGGGCATGGATGTGTGTGCTGTTCTTAGGTTAGATAGGTTTAAGTAGTTCTAAGTTCTAGCGGACGGATGACCTTAGATGCTAAGTCCCATAGTGCTTACAGCCATTTGAGCCAATTGAACGTCCATCACGCACCATGCTTCAACTAACAATTCAGTAGACTGCGCAGAGGCAAAGACTGTGCCACAACAAGGCCAAAGATCGTTTAACAGTAACGTAACTTCCTCTCTCTCACTGACGGATACATCGATAACATACAAAAATCTAAATGACATGACCACCTTACAGCTTCCTTGTTACAGCGATTTATGTTACATCAAAAAATGGTTCTTATGGCGCTGAGCACTATGGGACTTAACATCTGAGGTCATCAGTCCCCTAGACTTAGAACTACTTAAACCTAACTAACCTAAGGACATCACACACATCGGTGCCCGAGGCAGGATTCGAACCTGCCACCGTAGTGGTCGCGCGGTTCCAGACTGTAGCGTCTAGAACAGCTCGGCCACCCCGGCCGGCTATGTTACATCATTTAGCATTCTCATTAGAGACTGGTCTTTATACTGAAGGCATTATTGCTCGTGAGAACTTTTATCCTTTTGACTTGCCCTGCAGCAGGTCCGTTGTCCGTCTAGCGGCTACTTTACTGTGAGCGTTACGTTACGAATCTTGTGATAGGGTTACCTCTCGGTTATGTGTCCTTTTCTAAATAGATAGATGCACTGCAAGACGACACTGACACTCATTGACCTATAACTTTCATGCTGTCTCTTTAAATCGTTCGTTGCTAGGTGACGTAACATCTGCTTTAAGGAACGAACTCCGACGTCTAGGGCGGAACATCAGGAGGTAAGTGAACTGCTAGGGGAAAAAATAATAGTTTGTATGAGTAGTTCACACTCTTAAAAGGAGAGCTCATAGAGACCGCAGCCATAGCTACCCAGCACACACTCTACAGTGTTAAATACTGGCCTTAATTCAAGCAAAAAATTCTTCCGGAGCGCAACATTATACGGAAGTAAGTCATAGACAATGGGAAAACCGGAACGGAAAAGAATCAAGACGTTTGAGATGTTGTAATGTAGAACAACCGATCACGGAATAGAAAAGCACGTCAGGATTAGGTCAGATATCTAAAAGATTCTACAAAGATTATGCAGAAGAACTTGCTGCCCTTCTAGCAGGAATTTATCGTAGATCGCTCGAGCAACGTAGCGTACCTAGCGACTGGAAGAAGGCGAAGGTCATTCCTGTATTTGAGGAGGGCCGTAAGATTATACAGGGTGATTCAAAAAAGAATACCACAACTTTAGGAATTTAAAACTCTGCAATGACAAAAGGCAGAGCTAAGCACTATCTATCGGCGAATTAAGGGCGCTATAAAGTTTCATTTAGTTGTACATTTGTTCGCTTGAGGCGCTGTAGACTAGGCGTCAGCGTCAGTTGATGCTAAGATGGCGACCGCTCAACAGAAAGCTTTTTGTGTTATTGAGTGCGGCAGAAGTGAATCGACGACAGTTGTTCAGCGTGCATTTCGAACGAAGTATGGTGTTAAACCTCCTGATAGGTGGTGTATTATACGTTGGTATAAACAGTTTACAGAGAATGGGTGTTCGTGCAAAGGGAAATGTCCTGGACGGCCGAGAACGAGTGATGAAAAAGTAGCACGCATCCAGCAAGCATTTGTTCGCAGCCCAGGAAAATCGACTCGCAGAGCTAGCAGAGAGCTGCAAATTCCACAGTCAACTGTATGGAGAGTCCTACGAAAAAGGTTAGTTATGAAACCTTACCGTCTGAAATTGGTTCAAGCACTGTCTGCAGCTGATAAGATTAAAAGAATCGATTTCTGTGATTTTATCCTTGCTCAAATTGAAACAGATGAATCTTTCGTTTCAAAGATTGTGTTTAGTGATGAAGCAACTTTCCACACCAATGGGAAAGTCAACCGTCACAAAGTCTGTATATGGGGCACTGAGAATCCGCGGGAAACAACTCAGTATGAACGTGAATCGCCTAAGGTGAACGTTTTCTGTGCCATTTCAGCCAATAAAGTTTTTGGTCCCTTTTCTTCGAAGGTGCTACTGTAACTGGACTACAGTATCTGGAGATGTTAGAGAATTGGCTGTTCCCTCAGCTCGAACAAGAAGCACAACAATTCATATTTCAGCAGGATGGAGCACCACCACATTGGCACTTATCTGTCCGTAACTACCTGAACGTCAACTACCCGAGGCGATGGATCGGCCGCCAGGCAGCCCGTGACAGAGCACTTCATCACTGACCTCCAAGAAGCTCTGATCTTACCCCCTGCGATTTTTTCTTATGAGGGTATGTTAAGGATATGGTGTTTCGGCCACCTCTCCCAGCCCCCATTGATGATTTGAAACGAGAAATAACAGCAGCTATCCAAACTGTTACGGCTGATATGCTACAGAGAGTGTGGAACGAGTTGGAGTATCGAGTTGATATTGCTCGAGTGTCTGGAGGGGTCATATTGAACATCTCTGAACTTGTTTTTGAGTGAAAAAAAACCTTTTTAAATACTCTTTGTAATGATGTATAACAGAAGGTTATATTATGTTTCTTTCATTAAATACACTTTTTAAAAGTTGTTGTATTCTTTTTTAATCACACTGTAGAACTAAGTCGCTGACGTCAATCTGTTGTAGAATCATGGAACACTTTTAATGCTCAAGAATTACAGCGTTCTTGGAGAAGGAAAATCTCTTCTATAAAAGCCAACATGGATTATGCAAACAGAGATACAGCGGAAATCAGCTCGTTCCGTTCCTCCATGAGATCCACAGCGCTGTACACAACGGCACTCAGCTTGATGCCGTGTTCCTTGATTTCGGGAAGGCATTTGATACCTTCCCGCACTGCCATATAGTGAAAAAATACGAGCTTATCGAGTATCGGAGCAGATTTGCAACTGAATTCAAGACTTCGTTGCAAACAGAACGTAGCACGTCGCTCTTAACGGAACAAAATCGACGGATGTCAAGGTAATTTCCGGACCCAGTGGTTCTAGGCGCTTCAGTCTGCAACCGCGCGACCGCTACGGTCCGACACTTTCTACTAGATCGTTTATATATACTGTAAACAGTAACGGTACTGTAACACTTCCCGAGGTAGTTCAATACAAAATGGTTCAAATGGCTCTGAACACTATCGGACTTAACTTCTGAGACAATGCGACAAAATACGACAAAACTTGCATAACTCACGGTACTCCCTCATAAAACTGAAAGAACGAATTCGAGTAGTTCGTCCACACATGTTGCACCCTTTCCTTGAGACAAAGGGTTCACAGCCGTCGATCGTCCTCCACACAGTCCCGATTCGGCCCCATCCGATTTTCATGTTTCCGTGGAAGATCAAAAATGGTTCAAATGGCTCTGAGCACTATGGGACTTAACTTCTGAGGTCGTCAGTCCCCTAGAACTTAGAACTACTTAAACCTAACTAACCTAAGAACATCACACACGTCCAAGCCGAGGCAGGATGCGAACCAGCGACCGTAGGGGTCGGGCGGTTCCAAACTGAAGCGCCTAGAACCGCTCGGCTACTAACAAAGCTCTTTAAAAAAAAATAATTTCACTCAAGTCATTGAGCAGATATTCCCCAAATATTTTTCTGTAAAAATTACGTTCTACTTTTTGATGTAGACATCTTCGCCCTTTGTTGATTTTATGATGTTTGTACTGTCTCAGAGTGGTGTCTAGTGTCTGTTATATATTTATTTATGTTTTAACCTTTAACATTATAAAAAGAGGAAACACAACCTATCTCTTATCCCACTGCCTGAAAAGACATCTGTGCTCTGCACTAGTATCAAGAATGTAAGTGCACAGTTCTCCATCTGAAGATGATGGAGTGACCATCGAAACGCATAGAGGGAAAATCAAACAGTAGCTGATGCAGAAAATTGTTTAACTTACATCCTAGGATTCCCAGAATCACTTCACACTCGACTGTTTCTACAATAAGGTAATGAGCCACCTCTGTCGCTCTCTCCAGACTAACTCTGAGCACTGACTGCTACAGCAGATGGCAACAAAGGTAGCAGGTGTAGGTAACGCAGCTCAGAATTTCATACCAGCCGGTGCTGCGACACTTTACCAAAACCACAAACGTATGACGTGAAGGCGACATGAGAGCCATGAGACAAGAACACATCTCCCTACTGGAAGATGCCATCACCATCAAGGAAGACACCAAGTATGAACGGTTGTAGGTGGTTCACAATATTGTTAATATAGTACTCGTATGTGTGACGTACATGAATGTGCTACAATGTTATGACCTTAGGCCAAATAGCGACTTGTTACACATTTGCAGCGAGACTCCGTGGCAAGGCTTCGAAAAATATTTGGTAGGTACATACCAGATGTCTACAAGCATGTTACGTATATTCACGTAAATTACGGGCTTGTACTGTGTGGACGTGGAGGGGCATCAGATAGCATTCCAGATGTGTTACATTGGACTCAGATCAGGCGAATTAGTGGAAGAGGCATCTACTTGAATAAACTGTCAAATGATTCTCGCCCTGAGACAAGAATACATCTCCCTACTGGAAGCTGCCATCACCATCAAGGAAGACACCAAGTATGAACGGTTGTAGGTGGTTCACAATATTGTTCACATAGTCTAGAAATTAGCCTATTGTGCGTGTCGTATTTAAGCCTTACGGATTTACATTCGATAATATCAAAAAGAGAAAAATTTTTATATGCTGATACTGCGGTGCAAGATTTACCTAACGCTAGTTTGCGTTCGCCCTCGTACATATACTAATGAGTTCGCGTAAATACAATTACTACAGAAATTATGTAAGAACTCTTCCAAAATATGTGAGCTGGGAAAAGAAGTTAAGTTATGATAACGTACCAAGAAGACAATTGGTAATCTATAACAAACAGATTTAAAACACAGAATTTGTGAGTGACTGGTTGTACAAAAATCACGAACACGAGCAAGATTTGCTGCTAAGAACACACACTCTTGTAGACCTAGTTTGAATACAGCAAACATGCTGTTTACTCTACTGAAGTCGAGGATTTCTGATACAAACATAGAATATGCCTAACTCAAAATGGTGATCGACTGAAAACAGAAAAGACAAGGCTTTGCATACAAACAAAGAGACACTGACTGCTACAGCAGATGGCAACAAAGGTAGCAAGTGAAGGTAACACAGCTCAGAATTTCATACCAGCCGGTGCTGCGACAGTTTACCAAAACCGCAAATGTATGACGTGAAGGCGACATAAGAGATAATACTACTTCACCCTATGACCGTCCAGAAGCGAGTGCCCCACAACATTGGCACCCATCTTGTCGCTCACGAAAAATTACTAATCTTGACACAGCAACAGAACCGTCAAGAATCATGACCCCGAAACAGACGCTCTCTGCTCCCACTACAAAAACAGAAAAAAGTCCAGTGTCAATCTGAAGGCGTCCTGCCAAAACGAAACGGTGGCTTTGAACACAGTTACCCACCAATCACAGGTCCTGCCAACTCCGCACGCAGGACTACTCAAGTGCGGGATGTATGTAAATTTTCTGATCTTCCTGTGGCACCACTGCAGCGGTCGTCACGCACAGTCAGAGGGTAATTTCTGTGAATTCTAACAGGCCAAGCAGTGCGGGCATCGCCGCCCAGCACTCTGCCGTATACGTAGAAACAAAACAAGGATTCCAGCAACACAGACAGCGAGCTGTGAGGCGAATTGGCAAGCCAGGGCAACGCGGTGGCAACTTAAAAGACGGACAGGGACTGTGAGGTCTTATGTAGCTTTCACGTTATCCTCACTTCCTTCCGCGAAGTTCCCCGATTCGCCGCTCTCACGTGACCCCTCGCGTCCCAACCTCAGCCGCACAAAACGGGCGAAATGTAGTACTGAGAAAAGAAATCCATCCCCTCACCGATGAAATTTCCCAGACATTCAGGTACTGTGAGCTCAATCACAGGTCCGTGCTTATATTCCCTATCAGAAATAAAATAACAACATGTAAATTATGACCTATTAGTATGTTGAATTACGAAAAAAAAAAACATATGAATGGGAACGGACGTGTTGTACCTTACGATCAGAGTGGAGGAGACCCCGGAGGAAGCAGAAGAGCATGTCGTATTTCAAGTCCACAGCTGTCACGGTTCCTTCGATTACTACATAGGTCCTGTAGAAGGCCAGGTGAATGTCCGCCAATAGCAAAATATTGCTCACACCAGAAACACATGTTGGTGAAGAGCATGTTTCGAACACTCATAATAATAGGCAGTGGCTCCAGTTTAATTATTGTCTTTGATGAAACTTCAATTTCTTTTCATCTCGTTGTGCATTTCTCTCAGTTACTTTATGTACTGTGCTATACTACAGCAGGTATTTCTATGTACGATCCAAGTTTCATCGAGCTGTGTTACTTGGCATAGCACGCCAGTACAGTAAACTGCCTGAGTGAGAGAAGACAGTAGTGGAAATCACTATAACAACATGGATATTTGTAGGAAAATTGACACTGTCTTCTGTAAAAGTTGTGCACAGTGACAGATTCGCTCAAACGGTACCGCAGTAGTGCAATATGAAACGATACATCGACGGTTCATGTGGTAGAGTGTGGAACTCATTATAAAAGCAGTGGGCTCTGAGGCGTTAGTGTGTGCATATGTGCCTCTATTGCACATAGGAAACAGCACTGTTGGTGACAGTGCGTGTTGAGTACATAAACCCGATCGTAACGGTGTCACACGGAAAACAGTAACCATGATTTGACAAAACAATAATCGTTGCGTGCATGGAAATAAGACTCTCTAATCGTCAGACCGCCAATACATTGAACTGCTCAAGCACAGTGATTGATAATTCCGCTAGACTGGACATACGATATGGACAGAAAGTAAAATATGCGCTTAGTAGAAAATCGTTTGAAGCATCAGAACCGTTCCTTTTGCGCAAAGCGAGGGCCACCTACCGTTATTATTCTAAACTTCTTGCTGATTTAAAGTTGTCAGTTACTGCCAGATGTATAAGCTAAATTTTGTCGCGTGACAAATATATTACATTCAAGAAACTACTGCAGAAACTTGCTCTAACACCCAAACATAAACAGGCTAAATCGGAGTTTGCTGAGAAACATGTAACATGGACTTCAGTAACGAGAAGAAGTTGAATCTAGATGCAGCGGATGGACTACAGCGTTACTGGGATGCTCTGAGAACAGAGCACCAGTTAAGAACGAGCAGAAATTTTGGTGATGGAAGTTATATGACATGGGCAGCCTTCTGCGCTAATGGTAGATCACGCATTGCTTGGCTGAACACTACAATGAACTCTAACTAGAGACGCTAGAGACAGAGCTAATTAAAATATATGAGTACTTAGGAAACGAAAGTGTACTGTTTCAGCAACATGATGAATCTGTACATGTTTCTGCTACAACCGAAAAGTGGTTAGAGGATAAAGATATCAATGTCTTGCCGTGACCTGCTCGTAGCCGGGATGAGAGCTCCGTAGAAAATTCCGGAGAACACTTGCAAGGCGTCTTAAGGGAAGGCAATCTGAGGCCGTATGTGAGCTGAAAATTGGGATACGGGAAGAGTGGGCAAGAATTTCACAGCAAGAACTCAACCCGGCCAAAACAGAAATACTAAAAATGCAATACCAAAACAGGACAGTGAGTGCCTTTATACAAATTTCCACCCAGGAAATACAAATGGGTTACACTGAAGAGCTACAAAAACTGGTACAGCTGCCTAATATCGTGTAGGGTCGCCGCGAGCACGTAGAAGGGCCGCAGGAAGACATGGCATGGACTGGACTAATACTCGGTAGTGCTGGAGTGACTTGACACCATGAATCCTGCAGGGCATTCCATAAATACGAAAGAGTACGAGGGGCGCAGAACTCTTCCAAACAGCACGTTACAATGCATCCCAGTCACGCTCAATAGCTGGCCAGAGTGGCCGAGTGGTTCCAGGCGCTGCAGTCTGGAGCCGCGCGACCGCTACGGTCGCAGTTTCGAATCCTGCCTCAGGCATGGATGTGTTTGATGTCCTTAGGTTAGTTAGGTTTAAGTAGTTCTATGTTCTAGGATACTGATGACCTCAGAAGTTAAAGTCCCATAGTGATCAGAGCCATTTAAACCATGCTCAATAATGTTTATGTATGAGGAGTCTGTTGACCAGCGGAAGTGTTCAAACTCAGAAGAGTGTTCCTGGAGCCACTCTATAGCAATCCTGGAGTGTGAGGTGTCACCTTTTCCTGCTGCTATTTCCCAAGTCCGTCGGAATGCACAATGGGCATGAATGGATTCAGGGCATCAGACAAGATGATAACGTACGTGTCACCTGTCAGATTCTTATCTAGACATATCGGGATCCCATATCACTCCAACTGCACAACCCCACACCGTTACAGAGCCTCCGCCAGCTTTAACAGTACCCTGCTTACATGCAGAGTCTATGGATTTTCCAGGTTGTTTCCGTTCCCGTTTACGCCCATCCGTTCGATACAATTTGAAACGAGACTGGTCCGACCAGTCATCAACAATCCAATGTCTTTGTTGACGGGCCCAGGCGAGACGTAATGCTTTGTGTCGTGCAGCCATTAAGGGTACACTAGTGGACCTTCGGCTCTGAAAGCCCATATCGAAGATGTTTCGTTGAATGTTTCGAGCGCTGACACTTGTTAATGGCAACCACTGAAAGCTGCAGCAATTTGCGGATAGGTTGCACTTCTATTCAGTCGTCGTTGGTCCCGTTCTTGCAGGATCTTTTGCCAATCGCAGCCACGTCCGAGATTTGATGTTTTACAGGATTCGTGATATTCAAGGTACACTCGTGAAATAATCGTACGGGAAAACCCCCACTTCATCTCTACCTCAGGGAAACTGTGTCTCATCGCTCGTGCGCCGACTATAAACCACTTCAAACACACTTGAATCTTGATAAACTGCCGTTGTATTAACAGTAACCGATCTAACAACGGCGCCAGATTTTTCACGTCTTAATAGGCGTTTCCGACGGCAGTATCGTATTCTACCTGTTAACATACATGGGTATTTGAATACGCATGTCTACACCAGCTTCTTTGGCACTTCAGTGCACTTTGTTCCTCGTGTTACGAGAAAAAAAAACTATGTAATTTCGTCATGACTCTTTATGTCTTGTACGTGTCTACTACTTTCATAATAAATTCGTCACAGTACGCTACAGACACTGTACTGTCACTGAAACCTGCCTTTATACTGAGTTCCACTACTGCTGCACGCAGATCGCCCGGGGGCTCGTAGTCAGCTGCGACCCCGCCAGCACGTGCTTCCCGCAGGGAACATTATGAGTGTTTTGCGGCAGAGCAGCCAGCTCGGAGACGGGCCGGGCCGGCGTGCAGCCAGAAGACAGCGCCGCGCCGCCGGCCAGCCCTTTGTTCAGCAGAGAGCCACTTTGTCGGAGACGCGAGCAGATAAGCGGCGACCCGGCCAGCGCCGGCGCACACAGGACGCTCCCTCCCCTGCGCGTATACCTCCTCCTCCGATAAAGAACAAACAGGCCCGTCGCTGTGCGGGGATCCCGTGTTGTTTCTCCAGATAACGCGAGATGAATGGGGGTCGGCACGCCGAGAAAGCTTCCGTTGCGACATCTTACGAAAATAAAACTTCCACTTTGGGTCCTGTAAGTGTTTTTTCATCGCTGTGTTTCGCGTCTCGGTAGTCGCCTCGGAAGCTCACACTTTGTCCTGTGTGTGTGTGTGTGTGTGTGTGTGTGTGTGTGTGTGTGACTGTCGTAATTTCGACGCCCGGCTCTTTAGAAAACAAAAACACAACTCATTACACAAGACTGAAAAACGTGTGCGCAGAAAATGCACGACTGGGAAGTTGGCCTGGTAGGAAAAAAAAGAAAAAGAAAAAGGGCGACGAATAGCCCTTTCTAAGAGAATGGATGTAATGTAGAAACAAAGGAAAACTAAAACAAAATTCTGAATATGTTTTTCGTTTTACATGGCGTGATGAATTAGGGCCCAAACATTAATAATAACAATAAAGATTCATCCTTTTTGGGAGTCTACATGTAGGCCTCATGGTAGTGAGAGGAAACGAAGGACTACAGTGGCCCCGTTTTCAAAAGTCCACATTAACAGAGGCAAGACACGTATTTTAAGAGCGTACCACTCCTACACACAAAGTGTCAGCTAATAATCAGAAACTTAAAACGGAGCAGAACACCATCCACGCACTGCGTATGTATACCTCTCCTCCTCAACCGCACGAAGTAATGGCCGCTATCGGCAGGGGATCTCAAGTTGATTCCGTATTTCTAGATTTCCGGAAAGCTTTTGACACCGCTCCTCACAAGCGACTTCTAATCAAGCTGCGAGCCTATGGGGTATCGTCTCAGTTGTGCGACTCGATTCGTGATTTCCTGTCAGGAAGGTCGCAGTTCGTAGTAATAGACGGCAAATCATAGAGTAAAATTGAAGTGATATCATGTGTTCCCCAGGGAAGCGTCCTGGGACCTCTGCTGTTCCTGATCTGTATAAATGACCTGGGTGACAATCTGAGCAGTTCTCTTAGGTTGTTCGCAGATGATGCTGTAATTTACCGTCTAGTAAGGTCATCCGAAGACCAGTATCAGTTGCAACGCGATTTAGAAAAGATTACTGTATGAGGTGGCAGATGGCAGTTGACGATAAATAACGGAAAGTGTGAGGTGATCCACATGAGTTCCAAAAGAAATCCGTTGGAATTCGATTACTCGATAAATAGTACAATTCTCAAGGCTGTCAATTCAACTAGGTACCTCGGCGTTAAAATTACGAACAACTTAAGTTGGAAAGACCACATACATAGTGTTGTGGGGAAGGCGACCCAAAGGTTGTGTTTCATTGGCAGGACACTTAAAAGATCAACATGGCTACTAAAGAGACAGCTTACACTACACTCGTTCGTCCCCTGTTAGAATATTGCAGCGCGGTGTGGGATCCTTACCGTGGCCATACAACCTGGAAGAATTCTCGGCAGCTGGGACATCCGGTCGTCAAAGCCTTCACTGTATTAGTTTCCATCATGCTGTGATGTCACTCATGCCATCCAAAGTCGTGGAGATACATGATATGAAGATGAAGTTCAATCGTTTGTATCTATTTCCCCAGTCTAATTTATCTAACTTATAATTGACCTGTTTTCTGACTTGTTTCCTTGTGTGTGCATTCGTGTGTTTTACGGTCGAAAGTAGAAAATATCTTTTTAAACGCCCCAGAACTGTTAGTCGACGATGTGTTGATCCGAGGATGCAGCATCGGGAGATTCTTGTCTCACTTCGTTCTGATTTCAGAGTTAACCCATGGTGATATTTTGGGTAGAAGACTGGCCATATCTGCAATGTAATCTGTGTACGAAAAATGTTCTCACCACTAAACCTCAACAGTGTTATAGTAATACTTCTCACATTTATAAGTGCCCTTGAGTTCTTCTACAGATGTAGAACGTTCTGTCTAGCATGTGAGGAGAAATTTGAACCAGTTACTTACAATATGGTCAAGAAGACTGGATATCTGTGGAACAGCAACACCCTTCCTGGCAATGACCCTACATTCAAGCTGTACTAGGACGCCCTGCAGTTTTGATCTGATCTGTAATAAATTCCATGAGGGAATTTTACAATCAATCGTGTTTGAGTGGGTTACCAACAGTGTTTATAAAAATAACTTTATCCAATTTTTAGTTTGATTTACGGGAACCGCAAATATTCACTCGTTTGTTTTGCGGCTCGTTTATTCGAGAAACCACAACAAATTTAAACTGCGTTAGCACTCATTATTAGATAACTGCCGATGCGGTGTTCCACAGCTTGTACCAAAATTATTTGCGGTTCTGGTATACGACAGTAAAAACGAGCTGAAAAATATATACCACCAGTGTACAGGTGTCCTGACGTATCCTAGAGCTGAGACTGCGTAAGTGAATAGATATTTAAATTTGTGTCTAGTCACAATTATTTAAATTTCAAAGTAAATTAGCATCCGACAGACAGGCAGTACATAAAATGACCTTTTATTCATGTTGAGGGAAACTCGAGTGCTGTTGACTTCCAGATTATTTCGTTCCTTTCTCTTACTGGATGATCGTTGTTACTGAAGTGTTGTATGCTCCAGCAGTACACGTTTAAGTTAAACCGAGTGTGTATCATGTTTTGGTGCTGTGTCATATGCAAAAAAAGAGAATGGATAAACAGTATTTAGTTTGTTCTTCCCCATTGAACACACCTATCTTCAGCCAGTCACCAGTCTGTTACATCTATAATAATGGCTGTTATTCCCGGCCCTCATCATAATCATAATCATCATTGGGACTGATCGACTAGTGGTAAAGCGAGTTCCTGGAAACCGTAGGCGGCGAGGTCGAATCACTGTCGGAATATGGAAATATTCAGTCTGTGATTAACCTAACCTTCACTGCCCAGTGACCCTTTATGACTCCTTTCTCCAGTTGGATAACTGCAGTAGATTGGGGACACGCAAGTCGCTAAAGTGGCGTCAAATTGGAAGATTTTGTAAAGTACACACGTTGTGCTGTGAGACAATCTGTACGAGTGGAAATGTGTAACACACTTCGTAAGCCGCGTTGGCAGTACAGGAACATTTATTGTTCCAAGATCATCGGTTTCATCAGTCTTATGGTGCCATCTTCTGGTCTCATCTATCAGAGAATTCGAAGGCCAAAATCAGTCATCGATGACGCAACGATGGCGAGTGTGCTGGCATCATTTAGCAAGAGTCCGCAACGCAGCGCCCGTCGCCTGTCGCAAGAGTTAGCTATACCTCAGTTCTGCGAATTCTATCCCAGCACAATTGACACCAGTACAAAATTCAGTTGCTCCAACACCTGAATGAGGATGACCCAGACTAGCGGGTACAATTCGCAGAATGGGTAGCGCAGCAACTGTAGACAAACCCTCGTTTTCCCTATCAGGTACTGTTCAGTGACGAAGCCAGTTTCTTTATCAATGGTGAAGTGAACAAGCAGAATCACAGCTACTGCACGGATACAAATCGACACTGGATAAATACATCTAAAACGGACGGCTCGCAAAGAGTGATGGTCTGGTGTGGTGTGTAGGCCGCCCAGGGTGGCCGAGCGGTTCTAGGCGCTACAGTCTGGAACCGTGAGACTGCTACGGTCGCAGGTTCGAATCCTGCCTTTGGCATGGATGTGTGTGATGTCCTTATGTTAGTTATATTTGAGTAGTTCTAAGTTCTAGGGGACTGACGACCTTAGATGTTGAGTCCCATAGTGCTCAGATCGATTTGAATCATTTTTTTGTAGTGTGTGGTATACCCAAGAGGTGGGACCGTTTTTTATTAAAGGTTCATTAACAGCCAACAGCTATTTGTTGGATGAAGAGATGTGCCATTTGCTGTTAACGGAGGACAAGACATTTCCGCGATTCTTCCAACATGATGTAACCCTGCCTCATTATGGACGCAGTGTGCGGGATTACTTGTACGTGCAGTTCCCCCAAAAGTGGAGTGGTCATAGGGGTGCAGTGGAGTGGCCACCACGTAATCAGATTTAACTCTTTTGGACTTTTACTCCTGGGGTCACGTCAGAACATTGGTTTATGTCGTCAAAGTACGGCATCCGGTTTATCTTAAGCAGCTTATTGCTGACGCCTACAGTCAAATTTAGCCGGATGTGTTGGTCAAAGTTCATCGGACTGGGTTCGGACGATAGCAACACTCCGAAATAAGGACAACATATCGAAGCGTTGAATGCAGGAAGGTGGAAGGAGTATATAGAGGGTCTTCATAAGGGCGATGTTCTTGAGGACAATATTATAGAGGTGGAAGAGAATGTAGATGAAGATTAAATCGTAGATATGATACTGCATGAAGAGTTTGACAGAGCACTGAAAGACCTAAGTCGAAACAAGACCCTGGCAGTAGACAACATCGCTTTAGAAGTAATGACATCCTTGGGATGGAAAAACTGGTAGAAGCCGACGTCGGGGAAGATCAGTTTGGATTCCGTAGAAATGTTGGAATTCGTGAGGCAATACTGACCCTACGACTTATCTTAGAAAATGGATTAAGGAAAGACAAACCTACGTTTCAAGCATTTGTAGACTTAGAGAAAGCTTTTGACATTGTTGACTGGAGGTCTGAAGGTGGCAGGGGTAAAATACAGGGAGCGAAAGGCTATTTACAATTTGCACGAGGGGTATGTAACGTCTGCGTAATGCCTTTTCGGTACATAACCCCATGCTGCTGAGCGTACCACCGCTGCCACACATAATTTGTTATAATTCGAGTATGAATAAAGCTGTGTTCAAAATTACAACGATATCGTTTTTCTGGCGAAATTCTCTCTCTCTCTGAAACGTAACATGACCCACCTTCCAAATGCAAATTTTCGAGCAGAATCCAAGATGGCCACTTTCAATATGGTCATCATGTTGGTGACATAGCCCACAAGAATTTCCCCCTCCCCTACCTCATGTCTAGGGACTTAATTTTACTGGTTGCTACTCCATTTGATTTTTTGAGGGTGTTTTTAGATTTTTGGACCACGCTGTATATTGAAACCAACGCTAAAATGTCGCGGCAACTATTCCTGTCCGCTATTATTAACCTGTGCTTGATGAGAGACAGGTTATAAGGTGGTACTTTAGCTAAGTCCACTTAAAGTGAGAAACATAGGTTGCTCCAACACTGGTTTGGGGCCAGCGGCCGTCTGGCGCCAGTGATCTTGCAGGCCTCACGGCAGGGGTCTCTGCTGGCACGTCTGGGGTGGAGGCCGCTACCTGCGGAACAAAGCGATGCCAGGCGCCGCTGCTGACGCCCTCTGACCCACCCCCAGCCCGGCTCCGCTGTAAATCTCCCAGAGGCAAACAGCCTGCTGCCAGCCGGCGCCAGGTAGCCTGTCCACTTCGGACGACACTGCGACCGCCCTCCGTGAAAATCGCTCACTCGGAAATTGTCTGCTTCTCATGGTTCAATACACTAAATCGTCAGCAATGCAGCTACAAACAAAACGTCTCAGGGAATCGTGATCACATTTAATTACACTATTGGCCATTAAAATTGCTACACCAAGAAGAAACGCAGATGATAAACAGGTATTCATTGGAGAAATATATTATACTAGAACAGACATGTGATTACATTTTCACGCAATTTGGGTGCATAGATCCTGTGTAATCAGTACCCAGAACAACCCCCTCTGGCTGTAATAACGGCCTTGATACGCCTGGGCATTGAGTCAAACAGAGCTTGGATGGCGTGTACAGATACAGCTGCCCACGCAGCTTCAACACGATACCACAGTTCATAAAGTGTAGTGACTGGCGTATTGTGACGAGCCAGTTGCTCGGCCACTATTGACCAGACGCTCTCAATTGGTGAGAGACCTGGAGAATGTGCTGTCCACAGCAGTAGTCGAACATTTTCTGTATCCAGAAAGGCCCGTACAGGACCTGCAACATGCGGTCGTGCATTATCCTGCTGAAATGTAGGGTTTCGTAGGGATCGAATGAAGGGTAGAGCCACGGGTCGTAACACATCTGAAATGTAACGTCCACTGTTCAAAGCGCCGTCAATGCGAACAAAAGGTGACCGAGACGTGTAACCAATGGCACCCCATACCATCAAGCCGGGCGATACGCCATTATGGCGATGACGAATACAAGCTTCCAATGTGCGTTCACCGCGATGTCGCCAAACACAGATGCGACCATCATGACACTGTAAACAGAACCTGGATTCATCCGAAAAAATGACGTTTTGCCATTCGTGCACCCAGGTTCGTCGTTGAGTACACCATCGCAGGCGCTCCTGTCTGTGATGCAGTGTCAAGGGTAGCCGCAGCCGTGGTCTCCGAGCTGATAGTCCATGCTGTTGCAAACGTCGTGGAACTGTTCGTGCAGATGGCTGTTGTCTTGCAAACGTCGCCATCTGCTGACTCAGGGATCGAGACGTGGGTGCATGATCCGTTACAGCCAAGCTGATAAGATGCCTGTCATCTAGACTGATCCAGCACGGCGTTCCGTATTACCCTCCTGAACGCCCCTCCCCCCCACCGCTTCCATATTCTGCTAGCAGTCATTGAATCTCGACCAACGCGAGCAACAATGTCGCCATACCATAAACCGAAATAGCGATAGGCTACAGTCCGACCTTTATCAAAGTAGGAAACGTGATGGTACGCATTTCTCCTCCTTACACGAGGCAACGCAACAACGTTTCACCAAGCAACGTCGATCAACTGCTGTTTGTGTATGAGAAATCGGTTGGAAACTTTCCTCATGTTGAAACGTCCCCTTAGAAAAATTATACGTGACTGTGCTTAAACTGACATACAATATTTTTTTTAGCGCAACGCAATCTGACTTTCGATAATCCTTACAAAAGAATGGCTCTGACTAACATTAACCTATACATTTCACATATCACTACCTCACCAAAACTCTTCGTTACTCGAACTACTGCAATACAGCGAGCGCCACTCCTGCGAGCTAAATGAAAGATTCAAACTACGGAAGGCACTAACTACTGATACGCATAGTTAGCAAATGAAAGATTTTAATAGAGAGCAAACAATGTATTTACCTTAATAGTCATAATATATATAGCAGTTCTTGACATGCATTCTTACAAATTTCAAAACTCCGCCATCCCCCCCCCCCCCCCCCCCACTTCCACTACTGCTGGCGGCTCACCTCCACCTGCGCAACGCTACGCGCTGTTAACATCGAGCTGTCCAACACTACAATGGCAGACAACAATGCAAACTAGTCACAGACTGCACACAGCACAGACAGTGATTTTCATACAGACCGCAACGTGGCGTTACCAATATAAAAACCTGAACAGTCTACTTACAATGTCAGCACGTTGTAGGTGTCGCCACTGGCGCCAACCTTGTGTGAATGCTCTGAAAAGCTTATCATTTGCATATCACGCCATCTTCTTTCTGTCGGTTAAATTTCGCGTCTGTAGCACGTCATCTTCGAGCTGTAGCAATTTTAATGGCCAGTAGCGTATAATGATGGGATACATAGCCTGTGGGGCTTGATGTGTTTCATTAGGATAACCGGTTTTGAGTCTCGTTACACGTCGTACTCAGATCCCAAGTCTATTTACTGCGAAGTGCGTCTCGTCATCAGGTGAATCTTTCGATCTTTGCTCTAATGAAGACCTGTGTCGAAGGTCAAAACCGGGTAACCTAATAATAAGACTGACCCAGACGGTGTATTCCATTGCTGTTAAAAGTGGCCACGATTCCCTGAGAGATCTAGGTTTCAGTTGCAATCGTAATGCTTTAGTGTATTGTACCATGGGAGACGGCTATTGCAGCAGACAAGTTCCGTGTAAGTGATTTTAATGTTTCCGACATATCCACAACGCTATTGTGTTCTGAAGAAACTATAGTCCTGTGTGAGAAATAATATTTGTCTAAGTATATTCGTGGTGAATATTTCTTATGAAAGGAAAGAAGAAAAGCCATTTTCCTCCTTCGTTTCTTTCTTTCTTTCTCTGTCTCTCTCTCTGTCTCTATATAACTGATTCCTTTTCATGGCTGGAACTTTGGGGGTGGTAATATACTGTTGTCAAATAATATGTTTTATTAATAGCATTTGTAAGTAGGCTGTTTAGGTTTTTATGTTGGTATAGCTACGTAGCGCTCTATATGAAAAGTCACTGGCTGTGCTGTGTGCAGTCTGTGGCTCAAAATCTTTCATTTGTTATCTATGCCTATCAGTAGTTAGTGCCTTCAGTAGTTAGAATCTTTTATTTAACTGGCAGTATTGGCGCTCGCTGTATTGCAGTAGTTTGAGTAAGGAAGATTTTTGTGAGGTGATTCATGAAACGTATAGGTTATTGTTAGTCAGGACCATTCTTTTGTAGGGCTTATTGAAAGTCAGATTGCGTTGCGCTAAAAATATTGTGTGTCAGTTTAATGAATGTCTGAGTACGTATGTTTTCCTCAGCTGTTTGACAATCAAATAACGTAGAGGTTTTCCAGCACTGTCATTCATTAAAATTTTCTAAGGGGATGTTTCATATACTCCTGTCAAATAATCTGTTTTATTAATAGCATTTAATACACATGATCAGTTTCTAAATCACTCTGTTTCATCTTCCCGAATAGACTACCTGCGGGATCCATAGAGCACGACTTAACTAACGTGAGCTCGTGAGCTAATGCGTAAGAACAGGGAGAGATTCTGTTCCCATTATCCGATTACGTCGCAAGAATCATTGTATAACTGTACTGAATATAATGTGAGAGTTAGGATTTTCTTCGTGCATTTTTCCAGTAAAGTAATTTTCATTTTAAGAGTAGATTCAGTGACAACAATAGTAATTCACAGTTGTTACAACTGATTTATTGACTGGCGATTTAGGGCTAGCGCCCATCTTCAGGTAAGTTTATGCATATATTTTCATATCTTCACATACAGTGTGAAAAGAAACCGATAGTGTCTTAAATAAATCGCCTGCAATTGTGACTGGCTGCGGATCTTCCTCTATACCTCGTGAAGGAACAACTGCATTTAATAACCCTTTTGTTCAAAGATTGTTTGATTGATCTAATTTAGTTTGTGTGTGTGTGTGTGTGTGTGTGTGTGTGTGAACTCTTATGGGACTTAACTGCTAAGGTCATCAGCCCTAAGCTCACACACTACTTAACCTAAATTATCCTAAGGACAAACACACACACCCATGCCCGAGGGAGGACTCGAACCTCCGCCGGGATCAGCCTCACAGTCCATGACTGCAGCACCTTAGACTGCTCTGCTAATCACGCGCGGCCTGATTTAGTTTCAATAAACCTTAAAATATAGTATCAACTAAAAGGCTCCCACATGTTAAATGCAGTAACCATCTGACCTCTGGAGCAGGTGACATACTTCAGTGTACTTTCTACTTCTATCTTATACTACATTTAAAACTTTAATAATGTATGTAATATCAAGAAGTTACATTGTATGCAGTTAGTGCGTCAGCTTTTGGGTATGCACATTTATATATTTCTACTGTAATTATGTCTTGTTATTCGTACGCTCGCTCGTTTTCTCTTTGATTGTGAACATACATTTTAATTATCCCTTGCAGATGTAGCATCATATAAATCACGTCGGAAAAAAAGTTACACATACAGCTATGTTTTCAAAGCGAGTTTCTAAAAATATTTGAAACAGATTTATCTCACAGCTTCTTAAAAACGTTAGAATCCCATATCCCGATTTTGTCCTGTTACCCATAAAAGCACGAATATAAATATATATTGTTATCCGCCGATTACTGCTGCGACACTGACATTAAAGCAGAAATATGTGAGATTCGTCGTTTTTTCCCTTCACCTTCTTGATTTGGGACGTGCCACAAGCTGAAGCCAGCCAACTGCGCGGCTTTCGTGGAAAAGTGACTCAGCGAAAACGACCAGCGCTGGGAGTCACTTCGACCCAGTTTCGGAACTCTGGGTACAAAGAGCAACGTCTGACTCTCGTTAAATTGAGTAGAGACCAGTGATATCGTTCATAACAACGCTTTTAAGAACATATTTCACTTTACTTGTAACAGGGAAATATAGAAATGGCAAGATCACATTACATATGCGCATATAGGTGAAGGCTGTAGAGACGAGGAAGGCCTTTATTCAGCAGTGGAAGTCATAGATGTCAAATGACGGATGATGAACTAGGTCTCTGAGTTACACTATACAGCGGACTCTATGCATCATGCTGGAAGCTAGTTTTTTCCCATTTTCTCTCTCTCTCTCTCTCTCTCTCTCTCTCTTTCTCTCTTTCTCCCTTTCTCAAGATTTGTTTATCTGGCTTTAGAGCTGATCCAGCTTGTTGTTTTTAACAGGTAAGGCCAACACTATCGTGGAAGCTCGGCTCTTTCCAATGACAAAATTCTGCTAGCTTCCTAATTACTTATCGTGACCGAATGGGCAACTTTGAGTCCGGGGTTGTATATTTCAGGAATGTGTGATTACGTGTCTACACTGTCGTAGCAAAGAATAATACGTGCATCCTGCATAAAGGAGCATACGCTACAATTAAATACAATAATTCCTTCAGCTTTCATGAGCAGATCAATATTTAGGTGTGTGGGTTAACGGATTCCAGAAATCGGTGTTTCTAGGCTTTCGAACAGTTTACAGTTGCAAATCGAAGTCTTCAAAAGAATGTACGTATTGTATCACGTAGACAGGCTTACGAAATTTTAAGACGGGAAGGACGGCGTATGCTAAGGTTGGAGAGGCAAGTATAGAGACACTAAAGTAAAAACGTATTTTATTCTCCAACGGACTGTAATATATCCGTTGTCGTTCATGTAATACATTGATCGAATGACACACTATCGATGAGTCGACACTATGCGGTGAAGTGGCAGCAATATCCTGTAGGATTTAGACGAAATACCATCTTGGTGCAAAGACTGGTCACTAACTCTTAATGCAGAGGAATTCCGAGTTATGTATTTTGAAGCAGTAAATAGTAATACCTTTTCAGCAAAGGAATAATGAAACAAATCTGGAATGAGCTGTGTCTTAAAAATATTTTCGGACTTACAACCCGTAGAAATGAAACGTCCACAAAAGACAGGGTAGGATTATGGAGAGAACAGTTTGTATATTACAATTATTGAATAAGTGTTGTTGTTGTTGTGGTCTTCAGTCCTGAGACTGGTTTGATGCAGCTCTCCATGCTACTATATCCTGTGCAAGCTTCTTCACCTCCCAGTACCTACTGCAACCTACATCCTTCTGAATCTCTTTAGTGTATTCATCTCTTGGTCTCCCTCTACGATTTTTACCCTCCACGCTGCCCTCCAATACTAAACTTGTGATCCCTTGGTGCCTCAGAACATGTCCTACTAACCGGTCACTTCTTTTTGTCAAGTTGTGCCACAAACTCCTCTTCTTCCCAATCCTATTCAGTACTTCCTCATTAGTTATGTGATCTGCCCATCTGATATTCAGCATTCTTCTGTAGCACCACATTCTTCTTGTCCAAACTATTTATCGCCCATGTTTCACTTCCATACATGGCTACGCTCCATACAAATACTTTCACAAACGACTTCTCGACACTTAAATTTATACTCGATGTTAACAAATTTCTCTTCTTCAGAAAGGCTTTCCTTCCCATTTCCAGTCTACATTTTATATCCTCTCTACTTCGACCATCATCAGTTATTTTGCTCCCCAAATAGCAAAACCCCTTTACTACTTTAAGTGTCTCATTTCCTAATCTAATTCCCTCAGCATCTCCCGACTTAATTCGACTACATTCCATTACCCACGTCCTGCTTTTGTTGATGTTCATCTTATATCAACTTTTCAAGACACTATCCATTCCGTTCAACAGCTCTTCCAAGTCCTTTGCTGTCTCTGACAGAATTACAATGTCATCGGCGAACCTCAAAGTTTATATTTCTTCTGCATGGATTTTAATACCTACTCTGAATTTTTCTTTTGTTCCCTTCACTGCTTGCTCAATATACAGAGTGAATAACATCGGGGAGAGGCTACAACCCTGTCTCACTCCCTTCCCAACCACTGCTTCCCGTTCATGTCCCTCGAGTCTTATAACTGCCATCTGGTTTCTGTACAAATTGTAAATAGCCTTTCGCTCCCTGTATTTTACCCCTGCCACCTTCAGAATTTGAAAGAGAATATTCCAGTCAACATTGTCAAAGGCTTTCTCTAAGTCTACGAATGCTAGAAATGTAGATTTGCCTTTCTTTAATATATTGTCTGAGATAAGTTCTAGGGTCAGTATTGCCTCACGTGTTCCAGTATTTCTACGGAATCCAAACTGATCTTCCCTAAGGTCGGCTTCTACTAGTATTATCCATTCGTCTATAAAGAATTCGCGTTTGTATTTTGCATCCATGACTTATTAAACTGATATTTCGGTAATTTTCACATCTGTCAACGCCTGCTTTCTTTGGGTTTGGAATTGTTATATTCTTCTTGAAGTCTGAGGGTATTTCGTCTGCCTCATACATCTTGCTCTCCAGATGGTAGAGTTCTGTCAGGACTAGCTCTCCCAAGGCCGTCAGTAGTTCTGATGGAATGTTGTCTACTCCCGGGGCCTTGTTTCGACTCAGGTCTTTCAGTGCTCTATCAAACTCTTCACGCAGTATCGTATCTCCCCTTTCATATTCATCTACCTCCTCTTCCATTTACATAATATTGTCCTCAAGAACATCGCGCTTGTATAGACCCTCTATATACTGTTTTGTCCGCAGCTCGTGGTCGTGCGGTAGCGGTCTCGCTTCCCACGCCCGGGTTCCCGGGTTCGATTCCCTGCGGGGTCAGGGATTTTTTCTGCCTCGTGATGATTGGGTGTTGTGTGATGTCCTTAGGTTAGTTAGGTTTAAGTAGTTCTAAGTTCTAGGGGATTGATGATCATAGATGTTAAGTCCCATAGTGCTCAGAGCCATTTTTACTCCTTCCACCTTTCTGCTTTCCCTTCTTTGCTTAGAACTGGGTTTCCATCTGAGCTCTTGATATTCATACAAGTCGTTCTCTTTTCTCCAAAGGGCTCTTTAATTTTCCTGTACGCAGTATCTGTCTTACCCCTAGTGAGATAAGCCTCTACATCCTTACATTTGTCCTCTAGCCATCCCTGCTTAGCCATTTTGCACTTCCTGTCGATATCATTTTTGAAACGTATGTATTCCTTTTTGCCTGCTTCATTTACTGCATTTTTATATTTTCTACTTTCATCAGTTAAATTCAATATTTCTTCTGTTACCCAAGGATTTCTACAAGCCCTCGTCTTTTTACCTACTTGATCCTCCGCTGCCTTCAGAACTTCATCTCTCAAAGCTACCCATTTTTCTTCCACTGTATTTCTTTCCCCTATTCCTGTCAATTGTTCCCTTATGCTCTCCCTGAAACTCTGTACAACCTCTGGTTTATTCAGTTTATCCAGGTCCCATCTCCTTCAATTCCCATCTATAGTAACTGTGTTCAAATAAAGAAATGAGTGACAGAGTGTAATAAAAGAGGTTGAAAAATCTTAATAGGGCAGACACTCGAAGAAAGATGCCAAGATTCCATATGTCTTGTAGGAATCTGTTTATGAAACTGTACGGTCAGCGCTTGGGAGCAGAAAATACTAATATTCTTGAGCCTCCCACCTTTCTCTTTCGTTGAAAGCCCGCAGACAAAGATAAATAAGTTACAACTAACATGAATGAATATTGTCCCTCCTCCTAACTTCGATCCATTAATGGAATTGGTAACCTCAATAAACGCATGGCGAAATAAAAATTTTCCTCTGTTATGCACTTCACACTCATACACAGTAGTCTGCTGTTTCGGCGGACTAAGCAAACTGCATTATTGTCTGTCGAGTTATTTTTGCAACACCCAAAAGATAAGAATGGAGATATATATCTAAATGTCTACAGTTCAATTAAAAAAATAGTGAACTATGATATCACTAATACAAACTACACATTTTACAAGGTTTCACGCTACTGATTTTTTATTACTACTGGCACGCGTTGACGATAGACATATCTACACAGTCGGCTTTGCACATAATCTCAACTAGTGTTGCTCTAAAAATGTCTCAGTTACTTCGACATTTAGGTAGATAAAAAAGACTACAAATGTTGACTATACACTAATATATTTACAAGTTTCGTACCATCAAATGTCAGCAATCTTTTTCGGATATCAGGAATCATCACCTTCCAGAATGTCTCTCTTTCCGTACACGGTATCGTACAGCAAGGTTCTACAGTCCAGCTGAAATTTCGTAAACCTGGCAGGAGAACCAACCATGGATCTGGACTGGTCATCTTCATCCTAGCAAGGTGTCGTGTCGTCCGAAGACCCGAAGCAAGTTTGGTATCTCGCAAGGCAACCACAAGACAAGACTATGGATGCAACCCGTATTGATGAAAGAAATGCACCGGCCTAGCCACGCCCCGACTTGTTTCGCTACGCCTCCGCAACCGCTCAGCCCGGTCCATGGTCATCGACTAGAGCTACGGCGTCGACTCCTGGTAGGCCAGCTGTATGATCGGTGTATTACGCAGAACTCCACATGAAAGTTATTCTTCAAAGTATTCTGAGTGAGAGAATTGCATTTTCTCTGTATCAAGTGATACGTTGACGTTCAGAGACAGTTGTAAAACTCCTTGACATTCCTGCGGAAATGAATTGTATATGGTTAAGGAATTCTTCTTGTATATGTTTTAACAAAGTCAGGTAATATTTTGTGCGTTATAGTATCCACTCAGTATCCTGCCGGGGCAAAGTAAAGAGTCCACGGTTGCACCGACGAGTGTGTTTTCATCCGGTATTCTGAGGCGACAGTATTCCTCGAAACAATTGGTGCAAACTGAAATGCGTCAGATGTGAACTTAAAATGAATAAATTTTAGGATTACAGTTCTCGTTGATGCATCTCCAGTCCGTTTCATCTGTACACCACGCAAGAGCGCTCGGCTCTTCTACCCACAAGGTAGTTGCAAAGTTCGTAAAGGGGAATTACTTGACCTTTGCACGACCTTTCCTAGGCGGCAGTTTTACTGAGTATCTTTCACAGAATATTGAATGCTAGGTCTTTCTTCACTTGACGAGTGGAAATGGAAAATGATCTATGTGCCATTTTTTTCATAAAATACATTTTTACTGTTATTTTGTTCTCGGTACTCCTCGGAATGTCCCTAGACTTAATCCAGATCTTTGTGCCAAGCTGTGTTTATTACTTTATTGAGACTATGAGATTTCTTTTTTTTTAAGAGCCGTTGTTTCTGTACTTGTATTAACACAAATAAAATATAGAGCTTCAGTATTAATGACACCAGCAACAAAAATTTTATTCCCGCTACTTCTCCGAAAACTGACATTTTTAAGAATGTGATTGTGTAAAAAATCGGAGTTGATTGTTTCAAAGAAAAAACAGCAACCAGCCACTATTGATAAGCCGGTTCACTGTAACATTCGTTGTTCCTTACGTTAGATTTTGGAAGAAAGCAGCCAGTACCTAACGTAAACAACAACAATCATAATATAAACGTAAACAGGCGTCTGAAGACAAATCTGTCTGTTCAAAACCGGTAACGGCGCTATTTGTGTAGATTCTTGGGTGGGATAAAAAGTAGTGGCAACACTGCTACAATCCATACCAGACGTTCACAGATGCCCACTGTATTACGTGCCCTCAGTATAATCGCAAAGTATCTGGATCGCCTTCCGACAAACAGATGGAAAGCGTTGTTGCCGGAACACTTAAAAAATGCAACAGGTGTAGTAAAGATACTGCTTACACTACCCTTGTCCGCCGTCTTCAGGAGTATTACTGTGCTGTGAGGGATCCGCATCAGGTAGAATTGACGGAGGATATAGAGAAAGACAGGAAGCTAGTTTTGTATTAGCGCGAAGCAGGGCAAAGGGCCACTGCTCGTATGATGCGCGAATTAGGTTAAAATGGTTCTAAACACTGTGGAACGTAACATCCGAGGTCATCAGTCCCCTAACTTAGAACTACTTAAACCTAACTAAGGACATCACACTCATCCATGCCCGAGGCAGGATTCAAACCTGTGACCGTAGCAGCAGCTAGTTTCCAGACTGATGCGCCTAGAACATCTCGGCCACACCTGTCAGCCGTGAATTAGGGTGGCAATAATTACAGCGAAGGCCATTTTCGTCGCAGCAGGATCTTCTCGTACAATTTCAATCACCAGCTTTGTCTTGAGGGTGTAAAAATATTTTATTGACGCCCACCTAAATAGGGAAGAATTATCGTCATAGCAAAATAAGATAAATCAGAGCTCTCACGGAAATATTTAAGTGCTCGTTTCTCCCCCGCGCTCTTCCGTTTGTAACGGTAGAGAAATAGCTTTAAGGCTTTTCGATAAACTCTTTGCCTGGCACCTAACAGTGAACTGCTGAGTCATCCTGCAGGTGTAGATGTAGATGCATATGTACGACGTCAGAGCGTCCGCCTCTGTCGTTTTCTCTCAAGGACCGCACTATGGCACGGATGCTGTTGTCTTGTAACGCGTGTGACGAAGAGGTTCCTTCGTCTTTGCGAATAGGTCGTAATCGCACGGACCCATACCGGCTGAATACGGTGTACCTTCTGGTATCTACCACCCTCATGTACGCAGGAGCTCCTGCGGCGATTGACGTTGTGCATTGAGCACGAAGGAAAATAAGTGCGAGAAGGTGTCCACGCTTTCTTCTTGTTGGGACACGAAAGTGATGTCGCAAGAGACTGCAGCAATAGACCGCAGAGGCCACCTGTTAGGACGCTTGAAATGGCCTCCCGCACTTTCGGACGAACACACTGCAGCCGACTCAAACATAACTTTCTGTTATCATCTGCAGACAGCGCACATATCATCAAACGCACATGCTTCGCGTTTCGGCTGTGTTGCCACTACTTTTTATCCAACCCATATTTCGTTGTTGTGATCTCTAGGTTCAAAATGTCAAATGGTTCAAATGGCTCTGAGCACTATGGGACTCAACATCTGAAGTCATCAGTCCCCTAGAACTTAGAACTACTTAACCCTAACTAACCTAAGGACATCATACACATCCATGCCCGAGGCAGGATTCGAACCTGCGACCGTAGCAGTCACGCGGTTCCAAACTGCAGTGCCTAGAACCGCACGGCCACCGCGGCCGGCTGTCAGGATATCCTTTATGCAAGTATGGAGTGTAGTCATGGATGGATGTGAAACAGGGATGGTAAACAGTGTAGGGAAGAAGAGAATAGAAAATTTAAATTGTGGTGCTAGAAAAGAATGCTGAAGATTAGATGGGTAGTTGACACCCTAGCTAAGGAGGAGGCACTGAAATGAACTGTGGAGAAGAGAAATTTGCGATACAACCTGACTATCAGAAGGGATCAGTTGGCAGGACCCATTCTGAGGCATCAAGGGATCGCCAATTTGGTACTGGAGGGAAGCGTGGGGGCTAAAACTTATAGAGTGAGCCTAAGAGATGAAAACATTAAGCAGATCTAGAAGGATGTATGTTGCAGTAGTTACTTGGAGATGAAAAGGCTTGCAAAAGCTAGAGCAGCATGGATAGCTGCATCAAGCTAGTCTTTGTGTGGTGTCACCGCCAGACACCACACTTGCTAGGTAGTAGCCTTTAAATAGGCCGCGGTCCGTTATATACTTCGGATCCGCGTGTCGCCACTATCAGTGATTGCCGACCGAACACCACCACACGGCAGATATAGTCTAGAGAGAATCACTAGCACTCGCCCCAGTTGTACAGCCGACTTTGCTAGCGATGGTTCACTGCCTACATACGCTCTCATTTGCAGAAACGACAGTTTAGCATAGCCTTCAGCTACGTCATTTGCTACGACCTAGCAAGGTGCCATATTCAGTTACTATGTATCCTGAACAGATAATATTGTGAATCATGTACCGCCAAGAGCGACGTTCATCATTAATGGATTAAAGTTAAGTATCTAACTAATTCCGTCCGCTTTCTTAATTCTAATTCCTTGTCATGTTCCAGACCTCACGTCAGTATAGTTCTTCCCTCCTCACGCCAGCCTGCGTGAGCTAAAACGCGTGCATTTCGGCCTCCTCTAGTAACACAGTGTTGGCTCTTCTGCCAACACAACACTTTGGACTGAAGACCACAACAAGAACAGCTAGAATAATCATCTTGGTATTGAAGCTCTTTTTTTCCGTGTTTGCTTTAACAATACATATGTTTTTGGATAGGGTCCGCCTTTAGCAAAACACAGTTTTGTTTTATAACCCAAACATGTTTCACTGCAGTTGCAGCATCCTCAGTGGGCTTTTATTTTCCATCTGTTAAAGATAAAGAACGTTCTTTGTTGTTTTGTATACATGTAGCTATTAGTTTTAAAAATATGTAATTACAGATATATGAAAAAACACATAAATTATGAAAAGATATGAATTTTCATGTGTTATGTGTTTTTTCAAATATCTGTAATTACATTTTTTAAAAACTAATAGCTACATGTATACAAAACAACAAAGAACGTTCTTTATCTTTAACAGATGGAAAATAAAAGCCCACTGAGGATGCTGCAACTGCAGTGAAACATGTTTGGGTTATAAAACAAAACTGTGTTTTGCTAAAGGCGGACCCTTTCCAAAAACATATGTATAGAACAGCTAGAACCGGTACGTTCCTTGATACCGCACTTAGAACGTTCTGAGTAAAGCATTTATTTCCTATTGTTCTCATAATTTTTGCCTGATGCAGTGTGCAGCATAATTCTGTAGATACAAGTCAATCACGTGCTAGCAGGGAAACAATATTTTTTGGCTCTCTTTAACAAATATTATATTTGACCCTAAGAATGTTTTCCATTTCGACTGATGATCCATGTTAGAAAGCAAACCTGGCGAAAGACAAGCTGAGCAAGACGTCGGTGTTCCGAGATTAGGTGAGATGAAAACAGTAGGTCAGCAGCTCAGTGCTTGAGTAAACAGCTGAGAAACACACTGACAAACAGACAGGGTGATGGAAGTGTGTAGAGTGAGGAGGGGGGGGGGGGGAGCGGTGGGAGTAGAACGCTTTCCGGCCTGACCTCCGACTCGGGCAGTCACGACGCTGTCCGCCGCGAATAAACCTGTCGGCTCGTCCCGCAATGGGCAGTGTGTGTGTGAGTTGGTGCGCCCGCGCGTCCATGTGTGTGTGTGGAGTGGCGAGCCAGCCGGAGAGGGTAAAGTGAAACCGAGGAGGCGGGCAGTCGGACAGGGACAGGTACGGCAGGCAGAGAGAGGCAGAGTCGGAGGCACGGGCAGCGGGAACCGGTTCGGCGCGCCGTGCCGTGGGCCGCGGCCCTCCTGCCAGCTAAATCAATAATTTGTGAGCGGCAGCGCAAAAACACACACGCCTCGCCGCCGTGTCCGCTCGCTGCACACAACTCACTCACTCGGGACGCTGACAGCCGCTAGCCGACTGCCTCGCCGACAGGTTTAGCGGAGGTCTGAACTGAGTCCGTCGTGCGCCGCGATCAAAGACTGGCAAACTGACGGTCAGATAGCGGCAGCCGCAAGTCCGCGTTATTAATGCTGCGAGCGTTTACGTGGGCGGCCTCGGACCTATCGAGGCTCTTCTGATCTTTCCGCGCCACTCGTCTAGCGATGTGCACCATTGTGAGCTGTTTCACTGGTGCGCGCTAGTGTAGCGGCGTTCGAAACCGAGGTGACGCCTGACGGTGCAGCGTGTATAAGTGAAGATATTTTTATGTATGGTACCTTTATCTGTAAAGAATCACAGCAGTCGTCCTCAAAGTGTGTGCATGCCGCGCTGGAGATGGAAGGTGGGGATGGGGGAGAGTAATAAATGGCAGAGCTGGCTTTCACTGAAATATTTGCATCTTACGTTTCATAACAAAAAAAAAAAAGAAAGACTTCCGGTGAACAGATATTGCAAGTTACAAATTCCAATTTCCATGAATCAAGTTAGAAAGCTCCCCTAGCGTTAATATGTGGTCCTATTTAACAAGAACTTGTGAGGTGGGCTTGTCATTTTGAGTTTTATAAGTTATCGATATGTACGTCAAAGAGAGAGCAATTTATGGTAGTGTTACACTATTTTTGTCTTGTGGCACAATCTTTGTCTCTGCGAAGTCACTTACATTCTTAACTGAAGTGTGGTAAGTTATGGACGAAGTGCTACGCTGCAACATCTACAATTAAGATGGCTGCTCAGATTGTCTACTAAATCATTGAAATTGTCTCCTAAATGTCCTAAATGAAGAAAGATTTACTGTAAAGCACGGCAAGGATGAATACGATGTATTTACTAAAAGGCGAAAATAATATGCATTTTAAGTATTTATGTCGGCGTACGAACCATTCAACGAAACATCATCGATATGAGCTTTCGGAGGCGAAAGCCTATTCATGTACCCTTGATGACAGCACAACACAAACCTTTACGTCTCGCCCGGGCCCCTCAACACCGACATTGGGCTATTGACGACTGAAAACATGTTGCCTGGTCGGACGAGTCTCGTTTCAAATTGTATCGAGCAGATGGACGTGTACGGGTACGGAGACAACCTCAAATTCATGGACCATACATGTCAGCAGAGGAATCTTCAAGCTGGTGGAGGCTCTGTAATGGTGTGGAGCGTATGCAGGTGGAGTGATATGGGATTCCTTATTCGTCTACATACTACTCTGACAGGTAACTATCCGGAAAATTACCTCGAGCAATTAAACAGAGAACCGACTCGTGGAGATAACATCTTGGACCTACTGATAACAAACAAACACGAACTTTTCGATTCTGCAAGCGCAGAACAGGGAATCAGTGATCATAAGGCAGTTGCAGCACCCCTGAATATGGAAGTAAATAGGAATATAAAAAAAGGGAGGAAGGTTTATCGGTTTAGCATGAGTAATAGGAGGCAAATTTCAGACTACCTAACAGATCAAAACGAAAATTTCTGTTCAGACGCTGACAATGTTGAGTGTTTATCGAAAAATTTCAAGGCAATCGTAGAATGCGTTTTAGACAGGTACGTGCCGAGTAAAACTGTGAGTGACGGGAAAAACCCACCGTGGTTCAACAACAGGTTACGAAACTGCTGCGAAAGCAAAGACAGCTTCACTGCAAGTTTACACCCAGCCAAAACCTCTCAGATAAACAGAAGCTAAACGATGTCAAAGTTAGCGTAAGGAGGGCTATGCGTGAGGCGTTCAGTGAATTCGAAAGTAAAATTCTATGTACCGACTTGACAGAAAGTCCTAGGAAGTTCTGGTCATACGATAAACCAGTAAGTGGATCGAAACAGCATATCCAGACACTCTGGGATGATGATGGCATTGAAACAGAGGATGACACGGGTAAAACTGAAACACTAAACGCCTTTTTCCAAAGCTGCTTCACAGAGGAAGACCGCACTGAAGTTCCTTCTCTAAATCCTCGCACGAACGAAAAAATGGCTGCCATCGAAATAAGTGACCAAGGATTAGAAAAGCAACTGAAATCACTCAACAGAGGAAAGTCCACTGCATCTGACGGGATACCATTCCGATTCTACAGAGAGCACGCGAAAGAACTTGCCCCCTTCTAAGAGCCGTGTATGGCAAGTCTCTAGAGAAACAGAAGGTTCCAAATGATTGGAAAAGAACACAGGTAGTCCTAGTTTTCAAGAAGGGTCGTCGAGCAGATGCGCAAAACGATGGGCCTATATCTTTGACATCGATCTGTTGTAGAAGTTTAGAAAATGATTTTGCTCGCGTATCATGTCATTTCTGGAAACCCAGAATCTACTCTGTAGGAATCAGCATGGATTCCGGAAACAGCGATCGTGTGAGACACAATTCGCTCTATTTGTTCATGAGGAAATATTAGAAACAGGCTCCCAGGTAGATGCCATTTTCCTTGACTTCCGGAAAGCGTTCGATACAGTTCCGCCCTGTCGCCTGATAAACAAAGTAAGAGCGTACAGAATATCAGACCAGCTGTGTCGCTGGATTGAAGAGTTTTTACCAAATAGAACACAGCATGTTGCTCTCAATGGTGAGACGCCTACAGACGTCAAAGTAACACAGGGGAGTGTTATGGGACCATTGCTTTTCACAGTATATATAAATGACCTAGTAGATAGTGTCGGAAGTTCCATGCGGCTTTTCACGGATGATGCTGTAGTATACAGAGAAGTTGCAGCATTAGAAAATTGCAGCAAAATGCAGGAAGATCTAGAGCGGATAGGCACTTTTTGCAGGGAGTGGCGACTGACTCTTAACATAGACAAATGTAATGTATTGCGAATACATAGAAAGAAGGATCCTTTACTGTATGATTATATGATAGTGGAACAAACACTGGTAGCAGTTACTTCTGTAAAATATCCGAGAGTATGCGTGCGGAACGATTTGAAGTGGAATGATCATATAAAATTAATTGTTGTTAAGTCGGGTGCCAGGTTGAGATTCATAGGAAGAGTCCTTAGAAAATGTAGTCCATCAACAAAGGAGGTGGCTTACAGAACACTCGTTCGACCTATACTCGAGTATTGCTCATCAGTGTGGGATCCCTACCAGGTCGGGTTGACAGAGGAGATAGAGAGGATCCAAAGAAGAGCGTCGCATTTCGTCACAGCGTTATTTGGTAAGCGTGACAGCGTTACGGAGATGTTGAGCAAACTAAAGTGGCAGACTCTGCAAGAGAGGCGCTCTGCATCGCGATGTAGCTTGCTGTCCAGGTTTCGAGAGGGTGCCTTTCTGGATGAGGTATCGAATGTATTGCTTGCCCCTAGTCATACCTCCCGAGGAGATCACGAATGTAAAATTAGAGAGATTCGAGCGCGCACGGAGGCTTTCCGCCAGTTGTTCTTCCCGCGAACCATACGCGACTGGAACAGGAAAGGGAGGTATTGACAGTGGCACGTAAAGTGCCCTCCGCCACACACCGTTGGGTGGCTTCGGAGTATAAATGTAGATGTAGATGTACGTCAAAGAGAGAGCAATTTACATGAGTGTTAAACATTTTTTGTCTTGTTTTGGCACAATCTTTGCCTCTGCAAAGTCACATACATTCTTAGCTGAAGTGTGGTAAGTCACGGACGTAATCAGTAGTGTTATGCTAACTTGTGATTCCATGCCGTAAATGAAGAAAGATTTACTGTAAGGCACGGCAAGACTGAATACGATGTATTTACTGGAAGGCGAAAATAATATACATTTTAAGTTTATATCTCGGCGTACTAACCATTCAATGAAACATCATCGATATGGGCTTTCGGAGGCGAAGGCCTATTCATGTAGCCTTGATGAGAGGACGACACAAAGCTATACGCTTCGCCTCGGCCCCTCAACACCGACAATGGGCTGTTAATGACTGGAAACATGTTGCCTGGTCGGAATAGCCTCGTTTCAAATTGTATCGAGTGGATGGACTTGTACGGTTATGGAGACAACCTCATAAATTCATGGAAACTACATGTCAGGAGGGTCTGTAATGGTGGAGAATGTATGCAGTTGGAGTGATATGGGAATCCCGATACGTCTACATACTACACTGACAGGTGACACGTACGTAAGCATCTTGTCTCATCACCTGCATCCATTCACGTCGATTGTGCATTCCGACGGACTTGGAAAATTCCAGCAGGACAATGCGACACCCCACACGCCCAGAATTGCTACAGAGTGGCTGCAGGAAGATTCTTCTGAGTTCAAACGCTTCGGCTGGCCACCAGATTTCCCAGACATGAACATTACTGAGCGTATCTGGCATGCCTTGCAACGTGCTGTTCAGAAGAGATCTCAACCTCCACGTACTCTTACGGATTTATGAACAGCCCAGCAGGATTCATGATGTCAGTTTCATCCAGCACTACTTCAGACATTAGTCGAGTCCATGCCACGTTGTGTTGCGGCACTTCTGCGTGCTCGCGGGGACCCTAGACGATATTAGACAGGTGTTCCAGTTTCTTTGACTCTTCAGTGCATATGAGGTCTTCAAAAAGTTTCTGAATTTTGTCCACAAAATTTCTCTACGCTTACCCATATATCGCTCCCATCCCTGTTTCCAAATCTGGAGGCAATCGTGGTACGACACATGCTGGATCGGGCAAAGCGCCATCTGCGAATTTTCTTTTATCTCGTCTATTGTTGCAACTCTACACTCATTCAACGGGGATTTCAACTTTGGAGATAAAAAGAAAAAAGTCCGCAGGGGCCCGGTCTGGGGAGTACGGAGGATGTGGCAGCACAGTGATTTCGTCTTTAGTGCAACAGTCATACACCAACAGGGATGAGTGTTCGGGTGCATTATCTTGATACAAAAGCCATAAGAATTATATCACCACATTTGAGGCCGTTCCCTTCTCACATTTTCTCGTAGGCGTCGCAACACGTCCTGATAATACTATTGATTAACAGTTTGTCCCTATGGCACTAATTCATGATGAACTAATCCTTCAAAGTCAACGAAAACTATTAGCACGCGCGATCCAAAAGCTCTTCACAGCCTGCGAGAGGAAGGTCTTTCGGGCCTTGACTCATGAGCCGTGGAACGAACTTGGCGGTGACATGATGCATTCGAAGATGCTGTGTCAGGATTTCATGAAATGGTCCAACTGAAATGTTTCATTATTCTGCACTCTCTCAGACCGTCAGTGTTCCATTGGCCCGCACAATTTCGTTGACGTTCCTAAGATGAGCGTCGTCGATAGACATTGAAGAATATCCTGAAAGAGGGTTATCATTAAATTACGTCTGGACACTTTTCAACGGTGTGAACCATTCGTAACAGCGAGTACGGCTTAAGCACTTATCATCGTAGGCTTCCTGCATCATTTGGTGCGTCACTGTAAAGGTTTTCTTGAGTTTCACACAAAATTTTGATGCAGACCCGTTGCTCCTCGAACTCTGCCGTCTTGATATTCGCAAACTGTGCGACACACCGCTCTACGCAGTACAGCACTGAATAGGAGCTAACAAACATACAAAAACGAAACTTTCGGCAGGTACACATTAATCACAACTGCATGCAGGAATGCTAACCGCATTGCGCTCCAATACACCATTGGCACAAAGTTACGAATGTTCTGGAATTTTTTTAATATTATTTTTTCCCCGAAGAGAAGATGTTTGAGGTAACACTGCTGCATTGTACAGCTAGTTCATCGGAATGACGGATTGATTATTTAGAGCTGGTCCACTATGTTCACTTGCTCAGAGCTGAGAGGAAGGCCGCAGTGCTTCCCTGAGTCATGCATTAACATACAAACTGATTTAGCTGTTCGGTTCTTATTCAAATTCTCTGTTAGCACTGTAGATAGTTGTTCATTTCGTTTAGCATAGTATTGTTCAGACCTGTGTTAAGCGTGAAGATCACGCGGAGCTTCACACTGTCTTTTTTAATACATGTATCAATCTAAAACAGTTGTCTTGGAATATCATCTCATAGGAATTACGACTCTCCTCATTCCACTGTTTAGAGAAGGTTTCTCATTACGCAATACCACATTGTACTATATGGTATGTAACAGATTCAATATTGTTTGGAAATACAAGATGATGATTTTACTTTTGGTATTTAGTCGGAAGAGAATATTTTTCTTAATCTATGGTCAATTTTGAGCTTGATGGCATGCAGTATAAAATAATGACATAAACTCATTTACTTGAAAGTGACATAAAAGGCCGAAACCTAGGTCGTAATTAGATAAACAACAATGCAATCAAATGACTGTGTGTTCATTTAAAAAACCTGACAAAGGAGGCCAGAACAACAAAGAAAAGAAAGAGTTTAAATAATATGGGAAGGACGCTCAGAAGCAACATGATTATGCAGCTGGAATGTTTTGACATGTTCTCGTTGAGAAGAAAATGACATGAAAATCTTCAGTCTCAATTTCCCATAGTCAACGTTTTTGCGTACTTAGGTGTCATTATCTCGTCCATTATTACAGCTTCAAAAAGAAAATTTTGCATGAAAAATAAATAATACAATGCTTGCCTATACAGTGAACTGCATTATTCAGCAATGTATTAATTCTTTTAAGCTGTAGAAAGTCAGATGTTCTTAAATTATTAGGAGAAAAAACAATGAGCAAAACCAGAAATTGATATGTGTTTCTGGTTTATTGCTTCAACAAGTTAATAGTTAAAGGAATAAAATTTTTTGACTTATTTTTGCTGTTAAAAAAATGATTCAGACGGCTCTGAGCACTATGGGACTTAACATCTGAGGTCATCAGTTCCCTAGGACTTAGAACTACTTAAACGTAACTAACCTAAGGACACCACACACATCCATGCTCGTGCAGGATTCGATCCTGCGACCGTAGCGGTAGCGCGGTTCCAGACTGAAGCACCTAGAACCGCTCGGCCACACAGGCCGGCTTTTATTTTGAATAGTGTGAAATTTCAGTGTATTAAAATTGAGAATCATGAGTAATTCAGTATTTAAAATAAAAATCAGTAGTCAATCCACTATGTATTCGAAAGCTTTTGTATCTTTTGTACATAGTTGTTGACACATCCCCTTAGAAAAATTACAGCTGAGCAAAACTGATCGTACTCAGACATTTCTCTCTTTACATATTCTAATCATCACTAAACCGACACACAATATTTTTAGCGCAACCGCAATCTGACTTTCAATAATCTCTTCAAAAGAATGGCCCTGAATAACAGTAATCTATACCTTTCATGAATCACCTCACAAAAATCTGCAATACAGCGAGCGTCAATACTACCAGCTAAATAAACGATTCTAGCTACTGATGGCACTAACTACTGTTAGGCATAATTAGCAAATGAAAGATTTTGATAGAGAACAAACAATGTATTTACCTTAACAATGTTTGTTCATGATATGCAGTATTACAAATTTACTCTTTCTAATGGACACACGTCCAGGTCACCCGCTCTCAAAACTCCACCATCTCTCTCCTCACATCCACCACTTCTGGCGGCTCCAACTGCGCAACACTACGCGCTGTTCACATCCAACTATCCAACACTACAATAGCAAATATTCCAACAATTCAAACCAGTCACGGACTTCACACAGCACAGTCAGTGATTTTCATATAGAGCGCTACGTGGCGTTACCAACATAAAAAACTAAACAGCCTACTTACAATGTCACAGTAGAATAATTATTTGGTTTCAGTTTTTATTGTTGTTGTTGTTGTGGTCTTCAGTCCTGAGACTGGTTTGATGCAGCTCTCCATGCTACTCTATCCTGTGCAAGCTTTTTCATCTCCCAGTACCTACCGCAGCCTACATCCTTCTGAATCTGCTTAGTCTATACATTTCTCGGTCTCCCTCTTCGATTTTTACCCTCCACGCTGCCCTCCAGTACTAAATTGGTGATCCCTCGATGTCTCAGAACATGTCCTACCAACCGATACCTTCATCTAGTCAAGTTGTGCCACAAGCTCCTCTGAAACGTCCCCTTAGAATAATTATACATGACTGTGCTTAAGCTGACACACAATATTTTTTTTAGCGCAACGCAGTATGACTTTCAATAATCCCTACAAAAGAATGGCCCTGACTAACATTAACCTATACGTTTCACAAATCACTTACCTCACGAAAATCTGGGTTACTCGAACTACTGCAATACAGCGAGCGCCACTACTGCCAGCTAAATAAAAGACTCAAACTACTGAAGGCACTAACTACTGATAGCCATAGTTAGCAAATGAAAGATTTTGGTAGAGAACAAACAATGTATTTATTTACCTTACTAGTGTTCAAAAGTCATAATGTATATAGCAGTTCATGACATCCAGTCTTACAAATTTCAAAACTCCGTCATCTCTCTTCCCACATCTACCACCGCTTGCGGCTCACCTCCAACTGCGCAACGCTACACGCTGTTAACATCCAGCTGCCCAACACTACAATGGCGAGTATTACACCAATGCCAATCAGCCACAGACTGCACACAGCACAGCCAGTGATTTTAATACAGAGGTGGTGTTACAAATAAAAAAACCTAAACAGCCTACTTACACCTCTTCTCCCCAACGCTATTCAATGCCTCCTCATTAGTTACGTGGTCTACCCATCTAATCTTCAGCATTCTTCTGTAGCACCACATTCCGAAATCTTCAATTCTCTTCTTGTCTAAACTATTTATCGTCCACGTTTCACTTCCATACATGGTTACACTCCATACAAATACTTTCAAAAACGACTTCCTGACACTTAAATCTATACTCGATGTTAACAAATTTCTCTTCTTCAGAAACGCTTTCCTTGCCATTGCCAGTCTACATTTTATATCCTCTCTACTTCGACCATCATCAGTTATTTTGCTCCCCAAATAGCAAAACTCCTTTACTATTAAAGTGTCTCATTTCCCAATGTAATTCCTTCAGCATCACGCGACTTAAGTCGATTGCATTCCATTATCCTCGTTTTGCTTTTGTTGATGTTCATCTTATATCATCCTTTCAAGACTCTGTTCATTCCGTTCAGCTGGTCTTCCAAGTCCTTTGCTGTCTCTGACATTGTAATATCTATTAAAGCTTTTGAATAATTAAATTCCAGAATAATAGCGAAAACTACAGGCCATGACGTCCAGACCCCCTGAATGATATTGGTCTGTAATTTTGCGGATCTGTTCCCTTATCCCTGCGACGCGCACAGAGAGCTTGCATGATGTGAATGCGCTTGAATCGAATAAAACAGGTAACGAGAACACGCATGCGCATTGCTGGGAGCGCTCCAGATAGGTGTAGCCTGCGGGTGTAGTGAGTGACTCGCCGCCAGCTGGGCGGCTGGGTTCTCGGCGCAGTGGTGGCCGGAGCGTTTCTTGCCGCAGCGTGGCGGAATGATCCGCGCGCCGGGTCGCCGCGCACCTGCACCTTCCCTCGGTTCTTGCGAGCGCCTCCCGTCCCTAAGCGGATTCCGCCGCTCCGCGTCGCGCCAGCAGACACACAACAGCAACACCAGCAGCAGCAGCGGCAGCAGCGCCGTATAAAAATAAAGGATGAGGCCCGGGGCTCCCCCGGGACTGCTCTGCAGCCTCGCCACGACAACCTCTTCTCGACAGCCGAATGCTGTTACCGCCTTAGGCCGCAATTGTAACCTTTCTAAGCCCCTCGAAAGCTTCTTCGCACACGACCTTTAGAAACCGGCATGAATTTGTGGTAATATTGCACAAAATGATAGATTTGTATTACATCCGTGTCTTTCGTCTGCCATCGTCAGTAGCATTGTTTTCGTACTCAACTGTGCCTGCCTCCTTAGCCCATATAGCACATACCAAAAAGTTGTAAATACCCTGTCAGGATGCTCACTAGCTGCTTTTACTCGTTCTACGGTTATTATGTATTGTAGTAAGAACTAGTTTCGTTGAATACATTCCGCTACGCTGGAAAACATAGGCCAACTTCACGATTAGCTTTCTTTAGAGCTAAAAATCATCTCTCCCATTCATAGCTTTCAGTAATGATTTACTTTAACGTGTTCTTAAACCAAAAATGCTATGCAAAGTATTTTCTGCACCGAGGAGTTGATCTTTGAAAGCATGAGCGCACTCATTAGGCTGATTGTAAGATACTCCGCTACCAGTTCTGGTGTGTCCATCAGAAATGAACGTGGCACGAGACAGGAAGAGAACGTGTGGTAATTTATTATATCGCGTTCGCTTGGATATTTAAAAACAAATGTAACTGGTTTCGGCAAGTAGTTGCCACCTTCAGATGGCCGGCCGATATGGCCGAGCGGTTCTACGCGCTACAGTCTGTAACCGCGAGACGGCTACGGTCGCAGGTTCGAATCCTGCCTCGGGCATGAATGTGTGTGATGTCCTTAGGTTAGTTAGGTTTAAGTAGTTCTAGGTTCTAGGGGACTGGTGACCTTAGAAGTTAAGCCCCATAGTGCTCAGAGCCATCTTCAGATGTGCTTAATCCACTAAAAATCTCTTGCTGATATACAAACAAATATAGACAAGGTCTTTGAACATAATTAAGTCATTTAACGTTTCAGTGAATGTACATCGTAGAGTCCCATGGCAGAAACTCTTTTACCACTTCCACGCCTCGTTGTTTTGGTTCGGGAGTCATTGTTAGTGGGGCAAACTTTGCACACAGTTTTCTCTTTCTCAGAGCATTCTGGAGAATGTCTTGAACGCTTTATTTAGAGATGTTCATTTCGTTGGTCTGTTGCGATTTGTGAAAGAACATCGTTGATATAGCTATGGCTGCGCTGCCTGCATACAACTGACTGGTTGAGTGCTCATCTATTCTTTACAGTTCTTAGTTCAAAGTACTATCGTACCTAACGGGCTGACGTCGTTTGTACGCCAAAAATAAAATCAGCTTCGGAACTTTCGGGACGGATGATATATATGAAACATATAAAAGACGCTCTAAATTTTGTGAACACGGATTAAGGTAACATTAAAAAAAGACAATAAATTTAAATACCTTGTTGAGTTAATACAGAACAGCAGTACAGAAGAGTAATAAACACAGGGCAGGAATAATGAGCACAAAAAGATACCTTCCTACTCGCTAGCTAAACTACGCCACTCTGTTATAGTAGTAAAACGATTATTTATACGCAGGACAATGCCCGGACACTACACAGGAGAAAAAGGAAATTTGGAAAAGAAGGAGAAGACTATCTTAAGAAAAATTCTGGGTCCAATAAAACACAACAGTAAACATACGAACAGGGATAACGAAGACCTGTACATGAAAAATGAGTAACTTCATGTAATGATGAGGAAACGCAGAATGATTTTTACAGCCACAGGACTCGTTTTAATATAAATTAGACGTGGTAGAGAATGTTGAACACGTCAACAGGAAAAGAATCCCTGTGGTGTAAGATGCTCCAAGAAATTAGAAGTGACCTACAACAGACGCAAACCGAATAAAATGAAAACCTGAATAAAGATACATGTCGAAAGAAAGTTTTAGACTCCCATCTCCACAAAGAACGGAAGGTGGAAACTGTAGCAAAGTGGTGAAAAGTTTGTAAATAACAGCAACCTGACCGAATGAAACATTACTGGAAAAACCGGAAGTTTAATCAGAAGTAGTTACTTAGTCGTCCATAAGACGCCTAAATCAGTACAAAACAGACGGTGGAAATATTAGATTTAGAGGAGGAAGGCTTTCAGTTTTAAGGAAGCAAGAAATTTAAGTTTAATGAATCAGAATCGTGAGCATTAAACAATGAAAAATTTTCGCTTCTTCGAAGTGAAGAAATTCAATTTTTCAAGAGGGCAAAATGTAATTACAAAGGGAAGAATTGTATTAAAAACATTGTTGGGGAAAGATTGCAAACAACTCATGGTGTGCAGAAATCTCCTAAGAGGCGAAGCTGGTGAGTGAAGACAGGGTAATGAAGTGGATGCAGGTACATTCTTCAAAACAAAATAAAAGCGGAGGGAAGGTCATATGTGTGTGTGTTGGCTGTGGACTAGGAGAAAGCAGGTCAGAATTTTGATGGAGGAACAAATCTGGACGGCAAGGGAAGAAGCGGCGGTGTACAGTTACTAATAGCCAGATTCTGCCCAAGATATTGAGACGTCCAAGTGTGACTAACGGTGCGCTAGTACCACGATGCTTTACTTCGGCCAGTACCTCTTCTTCTATCTTCCAAACTTCGCAGTATTTCCCCGGGATAACTTGTAGAACTAGCAATCCTGCAAATCTTCTACCGTGGGAGAGGTGTACTGTCCCAAGTGAAGAGATAGTTCAGTCGGTAGAGCACTTGACTGCAAATGCAAGGTCCCAGTTTCGAGACGCCCGGAACTTTCCAATCACAGGAACTTCCTATCGTTCCGTCACAAAAATTACGGGACATCCAAATCAGCATCCCCTACTACGAACTGGTCATAGACACAATGTTACCATTCAGTAGATAACACGATACTTCTATAAAGTCACTAACCTCTCCAATAACAACTAATTTCATTTCTATACATCTGTTATGTAACTGAAATGACAGGAATAGAACGTTTATGTTTAGGTAAAGAAATGGCATTTGAGCGGACACTGAATATAAATAACATTAATTTCGTCATTTTTCTAAAAACTTAATTTCTTAATGTACTTGATTTGTTTGGAAATTCCTTCTTCATGGAATTTCACATGTAGTTATTAATGTGGTTAATTAAACCTCTGAACTGAATGAATAAAAGATTGCAGTAAAGTCAATGTTCTATTTTTTTGCTCTCTCTGCGTTGGCGGGAAAAGATTACACTGTGCCGAGTCGTTCATGGAGGGTCAGTTATACTGGAATGTATTCGAAAATTTTACTTGTGGTTTGACGGTAAGTTCTAAAGAATATAGCAACTAAAAGAGTCGTGTGAAAGAAAAAACAACTTATTTAAATGATCACGTACATATTACAAAATAACATTTGTAAAACAGGCTGCAAATTCCTGAATTTAAAGAACCAAGAGCGGAACGTCATGTTGCCTCAAATTAAGAACTCAAGCTAAGTTAAAAACAACTCAACTTCTACCGTAATAATAAATTGAATCAACAGTTCTAATTTAATCTCTTATTTGTTATCATAATTAAGATAAAACTTTACGCAAACATCTTTATAGTAGCGAGGTTTGCTCAAATGCATTTTTTTCCACAAAGTAAAATAAGCGATATGTTAGAATAGGCATCCAACAATCAATCCGAATTACTCATAAATTAAAACAATGGACATCGTTTTCCATGTCTGAAAAAGCATTTTGCCTCGGTTACACAACACAACCAATAAAAACACAGTACTTGTGTTTTGAAAAGAATAGTATAGATTTCAGAGGGAACTTGGCAAATGACAAAAAATGGTTCAAATGGGTCTGAGCACTATTAGACTTAACTTCTGAGGTCATCAGTCCCCTGGAACTTAGAACTACTTAAACCTAACTAACCTAAGGACATCACACACATCCATGCCCGAGGCAGGATTCGAACCTGCGACCGTAGCAGTCGCGCGGTTCTGGACTGTAGCGCCTAGAACCGCTCGGCCACTCCGGCCGGCGCGAATGACGAGCAGACAGACTGTACAGAGTGATTATAAACATAATTGTAAATGACATATATTTATCGGTAACTTATGTATGAAACGAGCCTTGTAGAACACAGGAAATACAGGAGCTGTTGTATTTAATCTGGAAATGAGAAACGAAATGGAAAATTAGTACAGAGATCGAGGAAAGTAGGGTATGGATTTACCTTACACCGAGAACGGAGATGCCAGTAAGACGTACAGGAGTCGTTAAATTGGCAGTCTTACGACAGGTAAATAGGAAACTGCCATGGACAAACAAGATGAGGATATGTAAAGCAGATTATCAATAACATTGTGCGAGTTAGATAGGAAAAAAATTGTGTATTGTAAGAAGAAGTAGGGGCACCAATGCATACAAAACAGCCGCAACCATATCTTTCGTGAGTGAAATCACGTTGGCCGACCAATAGCTAAATCTCAAAAACACGCCAAAATCCTTATTGTGGACATAATGTTAAGAGAATCTTCTGAAGCTCAAAGGTTTTTGCAGTGCCTGTGGTAGGTACTGCACTGCAAACTTCCGAAAGTTCAGTGTGAGTCTGCAGTTACACACATCCCAGGTAATGGACTGTGGCTGCCTTCGGAGCGTCGTTCATTTACCGCCTCGTGCGGCGCTATATGCACGTCGAAAGCGCACTGATAGACCGGCAGCCGTTGCAGTAATTTCCCATCCATTCCCCGTCCATACTTTACGACCATCACTCGCCGCCATTAGCTACACGAGCAGCGGACGCCCCACACCGAGCTTCGCTTGTACACTTCACGGCCATAGTTTCCCGGAGAGAATTGCTCAGTGCGCTCACTGACGCTTCATTTCTGACTTCCTGGTGCTGTGTTCGTTATTACGGCTACGCAGTAGACGGTGCACAGAAGCCTTTAATGATACATCGAGTACGTTGCGCCGCATAGCTCTCCAGCCACCTGTCTATTGCTAGTACCGTAGCTAACGGTCTCTCGACGTAATGGCGCTCTTCAGACCGCGTTCCAATTCTCCGCGGAGCAGTTGCGGACACAAGGAGATGGAGGGCATACCATGCGCTCCATTAATCAGTAATTGTCTCCGTAGTTTACGAGCTCGTATGGATGCACACCCGGTGCAAGTCTTACGGAGCTTCACCACTCCAGCGACTTTCACTCACGAGTCATTGTTTTACCGTTGTGCCTTACCGTCAACTTGGGGGTCATTAGAGATGGAACATAAATATGAGTTCATCTGGACAAAATGACAGTCATCCCCTTAAGAGAGCTCACTTATTGCTTTGAGACGACGCGGACGTTTTAGACGCAGTACGTTGCAGTCACGTATCCCTCCACCATACTTCAGTGGAGTGGTGGGTACGTATGTAGTCGAATGTGTAGAATCGGTGACTAGGCACGCATGTGTCGTGTGTGTTTTGATAGTCCGACAACGAGAAATATCAGTTGCTTATAGTTTTTCTGCCTAGTGCCTTTCACACTGAAGAGCCAAAGAAACTGATACACCTGCCTAATTTCGTGTAGGGCCCCGCAAGAACGCAGAAGAACAAGACGTGACATGGAATCGACTAATCTCTGAAGTAGTGTTGGAGGGAGTTCACACCATAAATTCTGCAGCGCTGTCCATAAGTCCGAAAGAGTACGAGGGGTTCGAGATCTCTTCTGAACAGCACGTTGCAAGGCATCCCACATATGCTCAAGATGTTCACGTCTGGAGAGCATGGTGGCCAGCGGAAGTGTCTTAACCTAGAAGACTGTTCCTGGAGACTCTCTGTAGCAATTCTCGACGTGTGGGGTGTCACATTTACATGCTGGAATTGCCCAAGTCCGTCGGAACGCACAATGGACATGAATGGATGTAGGTGATCAGACATGATGCTTACCTACGTGTCAACTGTCAGAGTCTTATCTAGACACATCACTGGACCCATATCACTCCAACTGCACGCGCCCCACACCTTTATAGAGCCTCCAAGAACCACTGAGATGCAGGGTCATGGATTCACGGTCACGCCAATCCGCTCGATACAATTTGTAACGTGATTCGTCTGACCAGACAACATGTTTCCAGTCACCAACAGTCCAAAGTCGGCGTTGATGGACCCAGGGGTGGCGTAAAGCTTTGAGTCGTGCAGTCATCAAGGACACACGAGTGGGTCTTCGGCTGTCAGAGTCTGTCACGTTGAACGATTCTCTTTAGTCGTCGTTGGTACTGTTCTTGCAGGACCTTTTAGGGCCTCAGCGATGTCGGAGGTTTGATGTTTCACAGAATTCCTGATATTCACGGTACACTCGTGGAATGGTCGTAGGGGAAAATCCCCACTGCATCGCTACCTCGGAGGTGCTGTGTCCCATCGCTTGTGCGCTGACTGTAACACCACGCTCAAACTCACCTAAATCTTGATAACATGCCATTGTAGCAGCACTAACCGACCTAACAACTTCGGCAAACACTTTTGTCTTATACAGGCGTTGCCAACCGCAGCGCCGTATTCTGCCTGTTTAGATATCTCTGTATTTGAATACGCATGCATATACCAGTTTCTTTGGCGCTTCAATGTGCTAACTAATGCGCTTTGAGATCCTTGTGCCATTTTGAAATCTGGTTCCGTATCTCAGTGTACTGACAGGAGTAATGAGTTTATTGCAAGGAAATACGGTTTGCTTATCATTCGAGAAGAGCGATCAGAAAGTCTTAGGCAATTAAATTAAGATTGAACGTACTACTGTGCGCTAGACGATAACCCTGTCGAGATGTTTGATGACACAAGGTTTGCGGCAGCTGTGTTACACAGGATATTAAATTTAACTGCCATGATCTTGTTAACTGTTTAATTATTGGAAGAAAGTGAACGCGTTTAGTTCCGTCGTCGTTATGTATTTCTCTGAGTTTGCTCTGAGTATTTTAGTCGTTATTTTGATATTACTTGTTTGTTGAACAAACGTCCGCACATTTATATTAAGTCGGCGACCTGTCCTGAACAGCGTGTGGCTTGAAGATTGGCGTTATATGTTTCAGCTGGTTCTGAGGAACGAGGCCCTTGTTGTTTGCATTACGAGAGTATTTGGTATAATTCATCGTGCTGCTTATTTTACGAGCTTGTGCAGATTTATCGAGCTTTGTCCTTATGTTGCAGAAGGAGCAATGGACCCGCGTTCGTTGTCGTGGTCGTTGGCTTCTTTCAGTGGCTCTTTTGAGCTCTCGTCCGCAAAGTGCTACAACGAGAAGTGTTTTAATTCTTTAGTGATAAATTAGTCTAGAGCGCTGGTTACTACTGAAGCTACGGTCTTATGCTGTGATTTACTGTTAGTGTTGATCAGACTGGCGCCTGTGTAGTTATTCGAGCAGGCTAGTCTCTACTTAAAAAGAGGTTAAGTCCTCGCTCTAAATTAAAAACCTAGTTTGAACTATGGCTAGTGCCTATTACTTCAGTCACATTCCACGGTAAGTGCTTGCTGGCATTATTTTTAATGACGTTAAGCTCAAGAAAGTTACCTAGTGAGTGTTCTGTCTTAAGTAGCTGCGGATGAAGTGTAGAGAGTGTCCGCTACTCTGTCCACTGACATCTAGTAATTCTTATTACTAACTGGTCACGTCGAAAACTCTGAAGCACGTAATTTCTTTGCAGAGAATCCTAGTTTTTCAACCACTGAGCACGTTGCCATAACGCTTAATGTTTATTATATACCATTCCGATTAAGTTTTAGACCAATGTTAAACTGAATGTTATGGTGTGATATTAAGTGTCGTCAGCCAGCGGTGTTGTTGCTCGAATGGAACTCAAGTTGGTTATTCACAGCAAGAGTGCTTCCGTGTATCCTCTACTCTCAGCACTTGACGGGTGCCCGCCGCCGTTGTTGCTCCCGGCAACGCGATGGTAGAGATGGGCAGGGTCCAGCGCCGCCTCATTCCAAGGAAGTCGGATGTTCCATCTTAGCGTCGGATCAAAAGATTTTGTTTTTAAAGGCATTTACTTTGGAAAAATTAATTAAGTGATTGAAAAATAAATGTGTCAGCCCAACCTCCCTCAGTCGCAAACAACTTAGCGGTCCTCTCCTCAATCACGTTCCTGGTCTTTCTGCCAGTCTTCGTAGAACCACGCTCCTAGGTACTTAATCTTGTCTACTCTTTGCGTTACGGAGCGACGTGGACACGTTACAGAGTGGCGGAATGGAAATATCGTGTTTCTAAATGCCCTTCCCCGTTTGTTAGGGTATCGACGAGGGCGGTCCAGCGTGTCCTTAAAGAACGGTCGAATACTCGCAGCCCTGTAGAACGGCATTATAACTTGTTCTTCTTCTTTCCATCGATTAATAGACATCAACGACACACGATGCGTCTTTGTGAGCCGTACTTGGTAATCCTGCCCATTGCTTTGTATTATCTAACCAAGATAATTTTCTTTTCCCGTTTCTTCTTTCACCCTCTATCTGCCCTTCTATTACTAATTATAGAAGCAATTACTAAATGCTCAGTAAGATATGTTCTACGTAGGGTAGGTATGGGTGGAAGTACACGACGGGTAAAAAGCCGCACCGACTTTTTGAACTGACTGCCATCGTTTCAGGAGTTGACCACCAGGTGGCAAGTTTCTCTTGTTGTAACTTGCTATTCAACCAAAGTTTGTGTCAAATAGTCGCTCAAGAGGTGAGAAATTGAGGTAAGTCTGTTTTATTACTAGGTACTTGTAACGTTTCAGGTGTTTTACTTGAATCTTGTCTAATATAGGATTTCAAAAGAAGAATGAACACTACACAGCTGAGCTTCACTTCCACGTGGAAATAACTGTTCCAGTTAGTCCCCAAAACCAACAGTGGTGTAAAAATGGTAAAATGGGACAAGTATCCACAGGTGTTTTGGGGTAAATTCCCGCAGCTCCAACAATGTCATAACAATTTTTCAATGATAACCGTTGCAAAAAGTGACATTATGTCATCTGAAAATTTGACTCCGCTGTCTAATTAAAAATTTAGGGGACTCTTTCAGGCAAAGGATTGAAAGCTATGCCTCTGACGTCGACACCCAATAAAGAACAAACTGAAGAAGAATGCATGGGAGAAGAAAATCTTGCTACTTAGAAGGAAAAACGTGCCAGAGAAAGAAAAGAGCGTTCTATAAAAGCAAAACGACGTAAAATAGATTTCATTAGACCAGTGGCAAGAAATAAAGGAAGAAAACGGGTGGAAAAACCAGATGATTATTTCTCGGAGTCATATTCAGTATCCCGAGAAAAAGAAGAAGAAGAAGAGGAAGAGCCTGGGATTCCAAGGAAGAATAAGAAGATTCAACTATGTGCACTATTTAATAGGTTCATAGGTAACTTAGCCCCAGTAATTGAACTTTTCACATTACCTTTCTAATCCTCCTTCCATGGAGAAGAAGGTGTTATTCTTCTTACAATTATTTTTAAGCATAATGTTCAAATTTACGAGATAGCTCATGTCATTATGCTGGGTAACTTGATACAATACAACAAAGTAACAATGGGGTACTTCGGGTGTTTCTTTAATGTAGTCATCCGTTTTTATATATGTTTAAATGGGGCAAAGACGGACAGTGCGGCACTTTGTCTCATTTAGTAGGGCTAAGCCTCGCAACTCTTGCTTTAGCTAAATTCTAAATTTCTCTGTAATTCACAATCAGACAGAGCCGAGCTGGGATGGGTTATAAATAAAAAACCAATCTACGACTTTAAATGGAAATCGTGCGGAAAACTGCCCCTCATGGGCGACAATATTATAAAAGCTGAAAATTGCGGGCCAATAGCACTACTTATCGTATCACTTTTTTTCTTTTTTAGCATTGTTAACATTTTTTGCTGTTGCTGTATTCATCTCAATACTTAGTGTCGCTTTTCTTGCTGTCCTTGATATTTCAAGCAGTCTGTAGTAAACCAAATTTAAAAATCTTCAATCTCTTTTGTTGTAGCTGTATTTAGTGTCCACCTTCGAGAAATGCGTAAAAGTACAAATGTAGCATCATAGCAATTGAATTCTAAGGTTTAGGTCCGGATCTGCCCTTGCGACAATTTTATTGAACTGTATGAAAGCATTGTGAATGTTTTCTATGCAACATTTGAACCCCAGTCTTCACAGAGTCATATTCCAATGCACATCAACTTGTCTGCTCTTTGTCTTAAGCTGCCACTGATTCGCAGATTTGCATTTTTAAAGAAATTTAGCTGTCCTGTGACAATCATAAAACGTGTGTATTGGTGTTTCAGTTGTAGCTGAAACTACGGCTCGACTATTTACATTGCTGAGGTACGGAATTTACTCCACCTTGGCAAGGTGGGAAATATTGTCCGCCTATTCGTCATGAACGACGGGAGTGACCTTTTACAATTGGCAGACAGGCAATACTGACTTGAATTGTACTATAATGGTGCGAACCTGTAAGCGATGTTTTCGTATTTCAAACGATGATTATCTAAAGCTGCTGTAGCATTATCTGATTGCTTAGTACTGGAACATTTTACTTCTTTACACGTGGAAAGACTGTCATACTACCTTGGTCTAACTGTCCATTCTTCAGTGCTCCATCTATCGATTTCCAAGTAACATTCAGTAGTAATAGAACGCTTTTCTTTTGTAAGAGTTGTTCCTCTGTCAGTGTTTCAAAATTTAACTGTCTAGAATTAAAACCACATACAAAACAGGACAAGTAATCAAGGAATAATTCTTGAATGCAGCCTCTTCTTGACTCTTTTTTTAAATTTATTTATGAGCTAGATTTCAGGCCTGTGAAGATATATCGTCAAATGAAGGAAAAATGTTGAGCTGTACCGGTATCGCACGAATATGCTAACCAAAATTTCTTCCCACCCTGTTAGTCGTGTATGCTCTGATCTCCTCCAACTCTACAACAGAATCCCAACGTTCGCAACGTGACGCATGGACCATACAGAAAGAAACACTGTGTTTCACCCCACTGTTCATTAGCTAGGGCACCCCTACTACGCCGCAACCTGCGGGACGCTTCTGCCTTCTATCTTTACGCACACAGTCACCCTCCTCGGATTGGTCTGATGTGCTCTTAACGACCACTCCCTTGGGCGGGGCCAGTCGTCATGTCATAAATCGACAAAACTATAAAATTACCCTCATTATATGTTCATTAACATATTCAAATACACCTGCTCGTATTACATTGCACCCGTCCGACTTTTACAGCACCATAAATTAATCCATAAAAAAAAGTTCCGTCCTATTATCTTGTCGCATCTGCACGGCCAGCTCCTGCGCTGGGGAGACTTGTTCACTGTGAGGAAACAAACTTCTGGCAGATGTCCATTCCAGTTTAGCGGTCGCATTCTGTCAACGCTGTGACGCTTTTACGTTTACGCAAGGTTCTTGGACGTCAGGTACGGACTAATCATTCTCCACACTTCTCTGAAATTCCTACATGTACATACCTACTCTGCAAACCACTGCGTGGTGGTGGAGAAGGGTACTTCGTACCAACACTACCGATCTTCTGTCTTACTCCGTTCGTGTACTGAGCCGTCCGCATGCCTCTGTATGCACCCTTGACTCTGTTATCATGTTCTGGAGATATCTGCTTTTGATAATGTAAGTAAAGTCGGACAGCTACGACTTTGAACAAGAAAGGAAAAATTGTTCATATTTCAATGTGTTACAGAGAATTATTTCTACTATTTGTCGAGAATTTGACAAAACTTGACCAGTCGTTTATGATTACTTTACCTTTACCAGTTGCAGGCTGGTCTGCCCGTCTTCAGAGAAGGCCTGAGTCAGGGTTGAATGTGATAATTTGGTTCTGAGTCGGCTTCACCAACGCATTGTTGTTGTTGTTGTCTTCAGTCCTGAGACTGGTTTGATGCAGCTCTCCATGCTACTCTATCCTGTGCAAGCTGCTTCATCTCCCAGTACCTACTGCAACCTACATCCTTCTGAATCTGCTTAGTGTACTCATCTCTCGGTCTCCCTCTACGATTTTTACCCTCCACGCTGCCCTCCAATGCTAAATTTGTGATCCCTTGATGCCTCAAAACATGTCCTACCAACCGATCCCTTCTTCTAGTCAAGTTGTGCCACAAACTTCTCTTCTCCCCAATCCTATTCAATACCTCCTCATTAGTTATGTGATCTATCCACCTTATCTTCAGTATTCTTCTGTAGCACCACATTTCGAAAGCTTCTATTCTATTCTTGTCCAAACTAGTTATCGTCCATGTTTCACTTCCATACATGGCTACACTCCAAACAAATACTTTCAGAAACGACTTCCTGATACATAAATCTATATTCGATGTTAACAAATTTCTCTTCTTCAGAAACGCTTTCCTTGCCATTGCCAGTCTACATTTTATATCCTCTCTACTTCGACCATCATCAGTTATTTTACTTCCTAAATAGCAAAACTCCTTTACTACTTTAAGTGTCTCATTTCCTAATCTAATTCCCTCAGCATCACCCGATTTAATTTGACTACATTCCATTATCCTCGTTTTGCTTTTGTTAATGTTCATCTTATATCCTCCTTTCAAGACACTGTCCATTCCGTTCAACTGCTCTTCCAAGTCCTTTGCCGTCTCTGACAGAATTACAATGTCATCGGCGAACCTCAAAGTTTTTACTTCGTCTCCATGAATTTTAATACCTACTCCAAATTTTTCTTTTGTTTCCTTTACTGCTTGCTCAATATACAGATTGAATAACATCGGGGAGAGGCTACAACCCTGTCTCACTCCTTTCCCAACCACTGCTTCCCTTTCATGCCCCTCGACTCTTATGACTGCCATCTGGTTTCTGTACAAATTATAAATAGCCTTTCGCTCCCTGTATTTTACCCCTGCCACCTTTAGAATTTGAAAAAGAGTATTCCAGTCAACATTGTCAAAAGCTTTCTCTAAGTCTACAAATGCTAGAAACGTAGGTTTGCCTTTTCTTGATCTTTCTTCTAAGATAAGTCGTAAGGTCAGTATTGCCTCACGTGTTCCAACATTTCGACGGAATCCAAACTGATCCTCCCCGAGGTCTGCATCTACCAGTTTTTCCATTCGTCTGTAAAGAATTCGCGTTAGTATTTTGCAGCCGTGGCTTATTAAACTGATAGTTCGGTAATTTTCACATCTGTCAGCACCTGCTTTCTTTGGGATTGGAATTATTATATTCTTCTTGAAGTCTGAGGGTATTTCGCCTGTCTCATACATCTTGCTCACCAGCTGGTAGAGTTTTCTCAGGACTGGTTATCCCAAGGCCGTCAGTAGTTCTAATGGAATGTTGTCTACTCCGGGGGCCTTGTTTCGACTCAGGTCTTTCAGTGCTCTGTCAAACTCTTCACGCAGTATCGTATCTCCCATTTCGTCTTCATCTACATCCTCTTCCATTTCCATAATATTGTCCTCAAGTACATCACCCTTGTATAAACCTTCTATATACTCCTTCCACCTTTCTGCCTTCCCTTCTTTGCTTAGAACTGGGCTGCCATCTGAGCTCTTGATATTCATACACTTGGTTCTCTTCTCTCCAAAGGTCTCTTTAATTTTCCTGTAGGCAGTATCTATGTTACCCCTAGTGAGATAAGCTTCTACATCCTTACATTTGTCCTCTAGCCATCCCTGTTTAGCCGTTTTGCACTTCCTGTCGATCTCATTTTTGAGACGTTTGTATTCCTTTTTGCCTGCTTCATTTACTACATTTTTATATTTTCTCCTTTCATCAATTAAATTCAATATTTCTTCCGTTACCCAAGGATTTCTAGCAGCCCTCGTCTTTGTACCTACTTTATCCTCTGCTGCCTTCACTACTACATCCCTCAGAGCTACCCATTCTTCTTCTACTGTATTTCTTTCCCCTATTGCTGTCAGTTGTTCCCTTATGCTCTCCCTGAAACTCTGTACAACCTCTGGTTCTTTCAGTTTATCCAGGTCCCATCTCCTTAATTTCCCACATTTTTGCAGTTTCTTCAGTTTTAATCTACAGGTCATAACCAATAGATTGTGGTCAGAGTCCACATCTGCCCCTGGAAATGTCTTACAACTTAAAACCTGGTTCCTAAATCTCTGTCTTACCATTATATAATCTATCTGATACCTTTTAGTATCTCCAGGGTTCTTCCACGTATACAACCTTCTTTCATGATTCTTAAACCGCATATGAAAGCAATAAAGCTTCCTGAAGTGTCTTGTCAACACATTCCATCTTCGCACTAACCATTCTGCCAGGTTGCCATAAACTCACCTTTTCCCATTTTCACGAACTTTTCCAGCATAGTGAACCATAAAATTTCGATAATTCAGACGTAATCAAACTTCATCTACTGGCAGTATTCCGGCTAGACATCTATCGGGAGATTCGGAAAGAGGGGGGGGGGGGGGGGGGGCAAAGCGAACCGGCAGTCCTTCCGACTCTATCCAAAGATGTACAGCCGAAAAAACTGCCGCCAGACGATGTCTGGATATCTATTAATTCCCGAGGCTTTATTAATCAAGTAATACGTCGTAAGAGCATGGAGACTCTCCCCATCAAAAGTTGCAATTCATCCTCCGATTCAGCCAACACTGCTTGATGATCTTGAAAGGTGCCCTTATTTTCGAGATGCGCTTACCACACAACAAATCAGTCGATTATATAGAAAGATTGCTGATAATAAGGTAATAAAGATATACGAACATGTACGATGGTGCACCATTGTAAGTACGAGGTCTCGACTGCGCTCCGTACTCGCCTTTCGCTGATAGGATGCCTTCCGAGCGAATGCTGTTATACGACCATCTTCTCAAAAAGCACTAGAGTTTGTGACAGAAAGTGCTTTTCCAAATTTACATTTTACGTCGCGCCTGCAGATATCAGTAGCATTCAGCTACCTCAAGCACTACTATAGAACGCATTAGCATGACGTAAGGTTTCAGGTACCCAGGAGCAGATAAGACTCAGATCACAATTTTGTAGTGATGAAGATCAGGCCAAAGTTCAAGAGACTAGTCAGGAAGAATCAATGTGCAAAGAAGTGGTATACGGAAGTACAAGGGAATGAAGAGATACTTGAAGCTTTCTGAGTCTAAAGATACTTCGACAATGCTCAAAAGATAGTTCAGTTGAAGGGGAATGGACATCTCTAATGGAGCCAGTCACAGACGTTGAAAATAAAAATATACATTAGGTAACCAAAAGTATACGGACACCCTCAAAAACATATGTTTTTAATATTAGGTGCATTGTGCTGCTACTTACTGCCAGGTACTCCATATCAGCGACCTCAGTAATCATTAGATATCGTGAGAGAGCGGAATGGGGCGCTCCGTGGAAGGACTTCGTACGTGGTCAGGAGATTTCTGTCACTTGTGTTATACGTCTGTCCGCGAGATTTCCACACTCCTAAACATCAGTAGGTCCACTGTATCCGATGTGATACTGAAGTGGAAATGTGAAGAGACACGTACAGCACAAAAGCGTACAGGCCGACCTCGTCTGTTGACTGACAGAGACTGCCGACAGTTGAACAGGGTCGTAATGTGTAATAGGCTGACATCAATCCAGACTATCACACGAATTCCAAATTGGATCAGTATCCACTGCAAGTACTATGACAGTTAGGAGGGAGGTGAGAAAACTTGTATTTCATGTTCGAGCGGCTGCTCATAAGCCACACATCACGCCGGTAAATGCCAAACGACGCCCCGCTTGCTGTAAGGAGCGTAAAAACATTGGACGATTGAACAGTGGAAAATCGTTGTGTGAAATGGCCAATCACGGTACAGAATGTGGCGATCCAATGGCAGGGTGTGGGTATGGCGAATGCCCGGTGAAGGTCATCTGCCAGAGTGTGTAGTGACAACAACACTATTCGGAGGCGGTGGTGTTATGTTTTGGTCGTGTTTTTCATGGAGGGGGCTTGAACCCCATGTTGTTTTGCTTGTCACTATCACAGCGCAGGCCTACACTGATGTTTTAAGCACCTCCTTGCTTCCCACTGTTGAAGTGCAATTCGGGGATGGTGATTGTATCTTTCGACACCATCGAGCACCTGTTGATAATGCACGGCCTGTGGTGGAGTGATTACACGACAATAACATCCCTGTGATTGACTGACCTGCACAGAGACGTGACCTGAATCCTATAGGATACCTTTGGGATGTTTTGGAACGCCGACTTCATGCTAGGCGTTACCGACCGAAATTGATACTTCTCCTCAGTACAGCACTCCGTGAAGAAAGGACTGCCATTCCCCAAGAAACCTTCCAGCACCGGACTGAACGTGTGCTTACAAAAGTGGAAGATGAAACCAACGCTAAGGGTGGGTCAACACCATATTGAATTCCAGCATTACCGATGGAGGGCTTCACGAAATTGTAGATCATTTTCAGCCAGGTGTCCGGATACTTTTAATCATATACTGTAGGTACAAGGACGGTAACTGCGAAGAAACCGTGGTAGCATATGAATTACTTCAGCTGATCGACGAAAGAAGTAAGTACAAAAATAATCAGGGAAATTGAGGAATATAGAAATACAAGTCGCTTAGCAACTGAATAAATAGGTAGTTCAGAGGAACCGAGATGAAATGGCTGCATGAAAAATGTGGAGAAATGGAAAAAAATAACATTTTCGGAAGGACTAACTCAACATACCAAAAGCCCGCCCGGTTGGCAGTGTGGCCTAACGCACGGCTTTCCGGGCGGGAAGGAACGCCTGGTCCCCTGCACAAATCCGCCTGTGGTAGGAAACAAAAGAAAGAAAAATTCGGAGTAGATATTAAAATTCATGGAGAAGAAAAAAGAACTTTGAGGTTCGCCGATGACATTGTAATTCTGTCAGAGACAGCAAAGGACGTGGAAGAAGGAGGATATAAGATGAACATCAACAAAAGCAAAACGAGGATAATGGAATGTAGTGAATTAAGTAGGGTGATGCAGAGGGAATTAGATTAGTAAATGAGACACTTAAAGTAGTACATGAGTTTTGCTATTTGGGGAGCAAAATATCTGATGATGGTCGAAGTAGAAAAGATATAAAATGTAGACTGGCAATGGCAAGGAAAGCGTTTCTGAAGAATAGACATTTGTTAATATCGAGTATAGATTTAACTGTCAGGAAGTCGTTTCTGAAAGTATTTGTATGGAGTGCAGCCACGTATGGAAGTGAAACGTGGACGATAAGTAGTTTAGACAAAAACAGAATAGAAGCTTTCGAAATGTGGTGCTACAAAAGAATGCTGAAGGTTAGATGGCTAGATCACATAACTAATGAGGAGGTATTGAAAAGAAGTGATGAGGAAAGAAACTTGTGGCACAACTTCACTAGAAGAAGGGACCGGCTGTTAGGACATGTTCTGAGGCATCAATGGATCACCAATTTAGTATTGGAGGGCAGCGTGGAGGGTAAAAATCGTAGAGGGAGACCAAGAGATGAATACACTAAACACATTCAGAAGGATGTAGGTTACAGTAGGTACTGGAAGATGAAGAAGCTTGCACAGGATAGAGTAGCATGGAGAACTGCATCAAACCAGTCTCAGGACTAAAGACCACAACAACAACAACAGACAAATACAGTGTGAGCTCCATGGGAAAATTAATAATTGTGGCTCAGGACCTCCGTAATTTGTCTTCTTAGGTCACTCGGGTTTTTATTCGGAAAGAATAAAGCTGGACAACAATTTTTAATGGAATACAGAGACATTGCAAAAGCAAAAACGAAGTTTTGTGTAATATGCATGCCGAGGACGATAGTCTTGTAGTATACTGCGATAAAACTAGGGTTTCGCTAAACAACACGAGGAATATATTTTTCCCGATTTCAGTGGAATTAACTCCTGGCACAAACCTGCAGTACCCTTTATGGAGGTCCCTCAACCGCCCAAGAGTGTGCATCCCCCGATGCAAGACCAACATGAAGAAATGGGGAAACCTTCCAGCGACCGCAGACACCTCTTGCGACTGCAGGGCTTAAGAAGATCCAAGCCACCTACTTTTATGCCCCCTCCTGGACAACCCGTGCAGAATGCAAGATGTTTACGAAGGAAACGACAAAGCTACCGCAGCTGCTGTTTTTTGGAGATGATGACCGGGCACGGCAATGAAATAAATGAATGAGCGGAAATATTTGCCTGTAAGCGCCTACGGTTGCCTTTGTGTAGCGTATATCGGCGATTTGGGTAATGGCTGCAGACACGGAGGGTCAGCAAGAGCTGGAAATAAAAAACTTTGCGCGAGGCAGAGACTATTATCGGTCGTTTCAAGGCGAGCCGTCGGAACTAAAATTTGGCGGCGTACAGGCGCTCGCGCTGTGGAACACAAAGTCTCTCGTTAATAAAATGCGTTCGTACCTGACACGATACAGTAATGAAGTTTCAGATGTTACCAAAATTACTTCCATAGTTTCATTGAAAACTTTATCGCTGGAAGGTCCAGCAGTACGGACATTCATCAAAGACGACACTTTTCGTTATACAGGACGATCAGCTTCACATCTCTTAAGGCATTTTTTATGCCAGATTATTTTTATGTTTTCATGATGAAATATGTATCACTTGCGACATAAACTTTGAGGCTGTTCATACCTTATATTCAGTCCAATATCCAGATACTTCAGTGCCTCTGTTTTTTTCCCCTATGGGACCAAGCAAAAGAAGTTTCTCCTAAAATCTCTGCTAACGGTAGTTTTTTTTCTTAGTTGCTGGCAAGAATTTTCTTTTAGAAAGTACTCCATCATATTTTAGAATAAAAAAATAGAATAAAAATGTCTAATATTTTTCTCGGTATTTTTACTAACATTTTAATTACCAGTAACTGGCAATGAATAACAGAAGAACTGATTGGGGACTACCAATGCTGTTTCCGCGGAAACAGATCCACATTAGATCACTTATTCACCCTAAGAGAAGTAACTGAGGAGGCGTGGGAATTCAATGTAGATGTCCACATATTATTCGTAGATTTTAAAAAGGCCTATGATAGCAAAATGGTTAAAATGGCTCTGAGCACTATTGGATTAACTTCTGAGGTCATGAGTCCCCTAGAACTTAGAACTACTTAAACCTAACTAACCTAAGGACATCACACACATCCATGCCCGAGGCAGGATTCGAACCTGCGACCGTAACGGTCGCGCGGTTCCAGACTGTAGCGCCTAGAACCACTCGGCCACTCCGGCCGGCTATGATAGTATACACCGACCGACACTGCTAAATATAATGAAGGAATTTAAAATACCATCAAAATTAATCGGATTAGTTAAAATGTATATCGATGAAACTTTATGTCGCATAAAGACACCGGTAGGAGAAACCTGAAGATTTTAAGGTGTACACTGGACTGAGACCAGGGGATGTCATTTCACCTATTTTATTTAACCTTGTCATAGAGAAGATTGATAGAGAATTTTGTAAAACTACTCCACAAGGGATCCAGCTACAGGATGTGAACATTGCAAGACTTGCCTATGCAAATGATGTAGCACTAATAAGTAGTTCCAAAAGAGAATTAATCAGAATAGTGCAAAATTACCACAAAATTGCTGAGAAAACAGGATTACAAGTTAATGAAGAAAAGACAGAATACCTGCCCATAAGTAAGAAAACCAGAAAAGACGCACCTCTGACTGAAGATGGATTCAATTTCAAGACTGTTAACCACTTCAAGTACATAGGAAGTATTTTTAGTAATAACAACAGAACATATATAGAAATAGATGTCCGTTTATCAACAGCAAATAAGACACTTTTTAGTTTCATCAAAATTCTAAGAAAAAGATCACTTAGCAGTAGCTTCAAAATCCGCTTATATCAATCGACCATTATACCTGTGATGTTATATGGATGTGAAACAATATTTAGAAAGAAAGATGAAGAAAAATTGTTAATATTCGAAAGAAAAGTATTAAGGAAAATTTTTGGACCTGTATACGACGAAAATAACATGGAATGGAGAATAAGAAGAAATGAAAAATTAAGAGGGATGTACAAACACCGTAACATCGTCGAAGTGCTCTAGAGGAGAAGGTTGAATTGGGCAGGCCATATTGCAAGAATGACAGAGAACACCTAGAATGGCATTCAGCAGAACAATAGAAGGAACGAGAAGAAGAGGGAGACCCAGAATCAGATGGCGAGATAACATTCGGGAGGACACAATGAGGATGAACAGCAGCAGCAACTGGACAAACAGCGCATTGGGCAGGCAGAAGTGGAAGAGGCTCATAGAGCAGGCGTATGGTCGATAACGCCCGTGCCACATGTAAAGTGAAATACTTAACCGGCAATGCAGTTGGAAGGTGAGATGACAATGAGGGGCCTATTTTTGTGACGGCCGCTGCAGCCAGGCTGAGAGACTCGAGGTTTAGTAAGGTGAGAGGATCTTGCAATCTGCATGGTAAATTGACTTGAGAGTTGACAGGAGATAATGTAAGCGTGGCTGAAGGTTGAGGTCCTGGTGGCGGGTTCAGGGAAAGTATCGTGCTTCAGAGCAGCGTGGTGTATCGGCAACCGGTCGCTCGCGCTATGAGACCAGCAGGTATGTGGCGCGTGTTTTACGGGTAGGGACGAGCAGCCGGGTGCGCTTTAATGGCTGGTTTTTACTGGGGCGCCGCGTCTGCTGCCTCCGCCGTTAGGTTACGGCCCGAGACACTGCCGAGGCGGCCGGCCGGCAAGAAATGAACGCGGCGAAAATAAAACCGAGAGCCGAGCGCCGGCGGCGCTGCCGTCCATCTCCGGTTATGGCTTTCTGCTAATAGAAAACGCAGTCAGCCGACGTCCGCGACGACGTGTTGCCGCCGGGGCCCGCCGGCTGGTCGAGGCGGACGGGGGGATATGTATTAATTCTAATGCGTTCAGCATGTTTGCCCCGGCGGAGGCGGCGCCTACAGCTTAAGCTGCAATTACGTCGCAGCTGCGTGGTTTATGTGCTCCGGGAAAAGACGCGAGAGCGAGGGGGTGAAGCGAGGCTGGAGGGGGGGGGGGGAGGAAGTAAACAGCACAATCTATGGCTTTCAGCTGCTCGCCTGCTAATGGCTGCGGGGACATCACTAATGTCGTTTCATCCGTGACGCTACTCCGTGGAGCAAGAGACGGGAAACAGGCATCGTACAGTTCTGTAACGCTTGCCTCCAAATTATATTCTCCGCTGTTAGGAACTCAGGGTTAATGGTGCGTGGGACAGATCGTCTGTAATACAACCCGCGTAGCCACTGTGTTGGAAATATTAGGTATTATCAGATGTGAACCTTAATTTAAGCACGCTATTAATACGGATTATGGTGCGTTTTCTGTAAACAGTGCTACACGCTTTCACTATATTTAAAATAAGGTACCATGAAACCGTAAAAATCTGCTGTAACACACTATCTGATCAAAAATATTCGGACACGTATTGGTTGGCATTAGAACGCGCTGTGTTCATCCTCCGACTTTACGACAGCTTGAACCCTGCTGGGACACTTTCACTGATGCTTCTTAATGTCTGTGAAGGCATGACAGCCCATTCTTCCTCTAGGGCCGAAAAAACAACAGCGGATTGTTGGACCCAGGGGCTGTATCGAAGTCGAGAGTCTAACTCGTTAGAACAGTGGTCCACTGTGTTCAGGTTGGTATTCTCGGCAGGGGCGACGCCCTAACAACGAAAAGAACCCTCATATTGCAATACAGTTCCTCGTTCATCATTGTTGACACTAAATATGATGGCAGGTAATGTTCTCCAGGCAATCGCCAAACCCAAACCCTTGCATTGGATTGCAAATGGTTGAAATGGCTCTAAGTACTATGGGACATAACATCTGAGGTCATTAGTCCTCTAGAATTAGAAATACTTAAACCTAACTAACCTAAGGACATCACACACATCCTTCCCCGAGGCAGGATTCCAACCTGCGACCGGAACAGCAGCGCGGTTTCGGACTGAAGCGCCTAGAAACGCTCGGTCACAGCGGCCGGCCCATTGGATTGCCGCAGGGTACAGCGTTAGTCATCACTTTAAATCAATCGTTTCCAGTCAGCCACTGACCAATGACGTCACTCTTTAAACCACATAGTGCGTCTCTCATCACTGACGACAGAAATGCACTGCTTCAGAGTTGCAGCTCGACCATTATACAGAACTACTTTTTATACACTACGTCCATTCAATAAGACAGATAGTAGCACTTCGGTACTCAGTAGCTACTCCTTTCGCTGATTTCACGCGATTTTTTACAGATCCCGTTCGCCTTGCTCGACGATCCATGCGCGTCAGATGTTAGGTAGAAATGATCATGTTCCACTACCTTAGCTTTGCTGCTTTTTTGTATCTTCCATTATCCATCTCCTACTTCTACTCATGGTATTGGAGCATTTTACTACTGGTATTCATACTTCAACATAAATGACTATATATGTCTTTGGTTCTCAGAAGGATCTCCATCACGAAGAGCAGTGATGATGCTGTTCATCACATTACTGACATGATAATTGCCAAGAATAGTTATTGATAATTTGTTGCTGAGTACCTCTTGTAGCTTCTGCCATGACTGAGGAAAATAGTGTGGAGTTCAGACGTCTTGGTACACTGAATGCAATCCATTCTGGAATAAGAGAGGCACGATATAACCTGCTATAACAGTGCTACGTTCCCGGTGTCGATCGTTTTGAGCGAAACTACCATCAAATGAATATATACTAGTAGTACTTGGCTGTATGTTAATATATGTTAATATGACTTTCTCTAAAGTGTATCTGTCACCAATCAAATAGCGCCCCGTGGTAATGATGTTACAATGGTGGAATATGACACGGCCCATCACTAGAAGAAAACACACGTAGCATCTTTCCTATCTACAGTTGTAAAACCAACTATTCTTCCGTAGACTATCATAACTAAGCGTGGAGTACTATCGGACGTTACCTTACATCTATCGCTTTGTTTACGTATGTGACCAGTGTCTCAATAGATTCGCTAGAAACTGGAAGCTGAGAGAGGATATGTAAAGGTCACTGTAACCTACGAAACAGTTTTGCTCCACATAGTTATTCTCCTGTCTGTAAATCAAACAGTATTTATAACAAAACTGAAACTGTCGATGTTGAATTCAGCTTTTATTCGAAAACTGTAGACGAGTAACGTGAACCAGAGGGATATTGCTAAAAGTAAAAAAATGAATAAAACGCATATTATCAAAAACAAAAATGTGTCAAACATCGCTACAATGCTTCTCCGAACTTAAACAAAACATGTTTCTGTTATTCATAAAAAAGTTTCAGATTTTTCAATGATAGCAGAAAACACTACCCTATGATCAAGAAATAGGTCTAATGGCTCTAAGCACTAAGGGGACTTAACATCTGAGGTCATCAGTCCCCTAGACTTTGAAATACTTAAACCTAACTAACCTAAGGACATCACACACATCCCTGTCCCATGCAGGATTCGAACCTACGACAGTAGCAGCAGCGCAGTTCCGGACTGAAGTCCCTAGAATCGCTGGGTCACAACGGCCGGCCCGTGTGATCATGATGAAGAGCGTTTTATTGAGCACACACTATCAACCATAATTATGAATTGAGAATGAAATTTTCACTCTACAATGGAGAGTGTACTGATATGAAACTTCCTGGCATATTAAAACTGTGGTAGAGCGCTTGCCCGCTATAGGCAGTGGTCCCGAGTTTGAATCTCGGTCCGGTACACAGTTTTCATCTGCCAGGTATTTTTATAATTATGTAGTTGTTTTTATATTAGTGCATGTTAAATAAACTTCCATCAAAAGCTATCACTTTGGTTACATAAAAGCGTAAAAGTTACGTGATCAACTAATTTTTATTACTTATAGAACGGAATTTATATTCTGTAAGGATATCATTGAGTGATGTGCGGGTGCAAAAAAAAATTATCGAACAAAGAGAAAAAATCATCGGCTCCCAGTTTTCTCTTACACATTCATTTATGTTTCTTCCCCCCCCCCCCCCCCCCCCCCCCAATATTACCATTATCACTGGCCATTCTATCATTTACTGTACTAAGACTGTCAAACTGTAGTTTTGGCAAAGCGCAACTCTAGTGTGCCCCTTAGTGACTGTAGTCTAATCATTAACCCTGGACGTTCAAAATGTTAGTGGTTGTTGTTTCTGCCATGGTTGCTGTTTCGCTCATGGCTGTTGTTTCGGCCATCGACAGTAAGTTGTGCTTTGATGTAGTTCCCATCCCTGTCGTGACCTCATTTCAGCATAACCTGTCTTTGACAGACCTAACTCTACACCACCCGCCCAAGAAATTCCGAGGCTGATTTTGCTCCTGGCATATAACCGATGTCGCAGCAGTAATGGCGAAGGTTTGAAATAACAACACACTTTTTATTAAGTTTGGTCCCAAGGGAGCAGTTGTGCGCAGCGAAAGTGGTATATTTCATAAAAGGACAAGGGATTCAGCAATCAGTCGTAAATCCAATCTGTATTTTACTGTAGATTTGGATTTCTGCTATTCAATATCGATCGTCACAGCGTTTAAACTGCGCCTTATAGGATCGTCCAGCTTGAGACAACACGTGTTGTCAATGAGTTTAACACGTACATTTTAAATAATCGTGAGTTGAGCCTGGCTATAGCTGAAATCTAGATCTGAAATAAAATACAGACTGGATTTGCGACTGACTGATGAATTCCTTCTCCTTTTTTAGAACAATAGGAATGTATCCCACCAGTCATTTCTGAGTAGGCAGTGCCCAGCAGCGGCCGTAACGTGTCAAAGTTCTGTTACAAATCGCAATCGCAATAGTGCAACATCTCTAAATCAAGTGCTCGGTAAACTCTCCAGAATTGTTTGAAGAAGAGGGAAGTATGCACCACGTTTGTCCCCCACCCTTTGACGCCCGAACAAAAATAACGACACGTGGACACCTGCAGCGACTTCACTCAGATTTAAAACACGCACACTTATTTTGTAGGCAGAACAAAAAAGAAAAACAGCGGTAAACAGACTTGTTGTAATCAGCGCGAAGGTACCACGAAACGAAAGAGCGCCGCTTCATATGGTTATATGAAAGGTCTGTGTGTTGTACTCAGTTGGGGGGAGATCTTTTAAATCACCTGAAACATTAAAAATACCATTTAAAATTTTGTCTATTATTTACTATCCACTCTCAGAACATTATGGATTGATGCCTTACTGAGCGATTCGTTTTTTCCACTTTCCTTCAGTTACAGTTTTCAGTAACGACCCATGCATTATGTTCTTTATTATAAATTTTTTCTCTTGTTTTCTTTGCAAACATGCCGCCATCACTCCCTGGATCAATTCATTTCGTCTTCACAGTCTCTTGCATCGCATTCCAAATGATGGCTATAGTCCCATTTCTGTATTCACTACGTTAGAGGCGAGAGTGCTGAATACAATGTTCCCCATATTATTTTTTTACTGAATCACGGAAATCGCCTTCAACGGGCCAGCATCTCCAATCTAACCACTTTCTTACTAGCAGCCAAAACGAATAAGTTTACTCGATGCTCACCTCTTCTGAAATTGATAATTTGAGATTTAGGGATATTAGTTCACGGATGTCTACTAAATGTATTTTATAAACAGATAACTTTTAGTGCATAACCGTCAATTGCTTGACTATCTATAAACCGAGTTCGCAGTAATTTTATATTTTTGTATGAAAGTAAGTTTTAGGTCAATAAGTTTTCGGAAGGGACGATATTTCTATCGAGATGGAGACACCATGGCTGACTTTTAAAAATAATTTGTTATCCGGACAATAACATTTATTTCTGACCGATTTCGGCCGCCATCGTCCATTCTCAGACTACAAAGTACAGGCCGTGGTTCAATCCCATCACCGCAGAAACTACGTAATCATTCAGCGTGAGGACGGACAAATTATGCTGGAACTGATTATTTCATTACAAATAAGTGCCACTGGAAATTAAGTTATTTTCATACCAACAACTGCAGTACAACAACTAGCAGAGCTGGCAAGAAGCGATTCGTGCACAAATCATCGGACATTTCATCAGAAGACATTATTCTAAAAATAAGTAACAAGTTCAGTGACAGTTGAATGTCGTTGTATGACGAGCTGTAAGTGGTTTGGGGGGGGGGGGGGGGAGGGGCGGTCATGATTGCAACCGAGAACTAGTTCAGTTAGCTGTATCTCAGTCTTTGTATATCCAATATCCATTGCATCCTTTTAAGTTAACAAGTCCGTAGACTTCTTTTCTCTTCCGGGCAAAGTAATTCAATGATCAGGCAAATATCCCAACAATTCGATATTGTAGGAAAAGGAAAAAGATTTGCACACATCATCTATAGGCACAAGACTTAAATTATCTATTTCAAAGAAGAGACCGACTTAAATCTTCGGTATTTTCCGTATCGACATTTCGAAATAGAATTTATTTCGATGTTGAACTTTGCCAATAAAAACTGAAGCCTAAATTGTATATATAGTATTTTAATAATTTATGAAATCATCATTTTTACCAGCTGTGTAATTGAAAAAGTATTTTAACTGAGACGTTGCTAGGAATTGCTAAAGCTCAATTTCATGTGTGGAGTACAAAATAAATAGTTACTCGACGGAATAGCTAAGAAACATGTACAGCATGTCAGAATCTACGCTAATGTATAACAGCTGCTTTTACTGTGATAGCACTGTAAAAAGAAATTCCACGGTGAGCCAGAGCCTGTAGCTCGGGGAATAATTACCGAGGAAAAAAGATGCGGCATTAAACGCAGAGATGAATAAATTAAAAAGGGATAGTAATAAATCAACGTAGTGGGAAGACTGTGTAATAGAACAAGTTCTTCCGCCTCCTCCTCTCCCAAGTATACGAACTCGTTTGGAATTCCGTTCCCCTTGGCGGGTCACCGGTCGATCCTCAAGGGTGTAACAGTTTACCGAAATGTCGACCTGCTCTGCGCTGCATCACGCTGAGGCAATGCAGGCATCGAGACCTAACACAAGAGAGTGTATATATTTAGACGCTCGACTACCTACCAGGTATGGAAATAGCGGCAGGAGGGACAAGTCATACACACATATGGAAGTCTGTGCTGCGTAACATGTGAGACCAATATTTTCGCTTTCATCTTCACCTAACGTCTTATCTAACTGCGTGTTAAGACTGGCGCAGCCAGCGCGAAAGCTGAGCTTCATGCGTCAGAAGATGACAAGATGAACGATACACAAGGAACACAAACTATTTGGACAACGACAACTACAAAGGAAGGAGACTGCGTGAGAGAAGTGATGTGGTAAGAAAACATAAATTTGATGCCAATTCGTTCGTATATTACGTGAAACTTGCTTGAGTTCCCTCAACAGACGTACGAAGAGCTCCTTGTCGTATTCAGCCCCACGAACTACTGTCGTCGGCTTGCAGCTATAACTACTAACAAACGTTATGATAATTTAAACATCTATTTATAACATTTGTGCGCTGGTTAAGTCAGTGATGGAGAACATAATTTGACACATAAGGTGTCGTGGCTATTCCGATGTAAATGGCAATAAGAACTGCTAAGAGAGTTATTACAGTACCGTGTGTACAGTTTGGATGCCTAGACGTAATTGTACTTTTTTTTGGTGATTTCATGTATGAAATTTGTGCCTACCACGTATAAGGAAAATCGAATCGACAGTGATGTGCCAAAAACTTATGACCACTGCCCACTGCGAGAATGAAAACCGCCTGTGGGGTTTCGGGCACGTAACTCTGTAAGGAATGTAGAGAGCACAGCACATCCCATTGGGAAATGGTAATTTTCTCCCCTGAATACGAAAATATTTTCTTGTTGCTCATCTAGTTATGGACGAATGATCATCGTAACAAAATAAAGTGTTCATTCTCCCAGGCGGTGTGGAACGGTAGAGAAATAGTCTGAAGGGTGTTCAAAGCATCTCTGTCAGGCACTTGTGTGTGCAGGGTAGCCATGTAGATGTAGATGTTCAGATGTCCACCCCTCACAAAAGAACTTGAGGTCTGAGGTCTGCTTGCTCTATAAAACACGATAGGTCACCATCTCTACAGGTGTAGGCACAAGTGTTCAGGAGCACACTAGGGTGATGGTCGTATCGTTAACCATGTGAACGGTTGCTTGAAACTTACATTGCGTAACAGATGCAGACCGGTGGAGGCAGTATTGTGCTATAGTGGCCATTCAACTGGGCTCCCATTCGTCCTGTGGTAGCAATGAAAGGCACCACGTGAACATTACTGTCGACCATCTACATTTCTTCATACTTGATGTCTTATCCGATTGTGAAGGAATCTTGCGACAAGTTAACTGTCCATGTCACAAGGCCAGAATCGGGCCACATGGTTTGAGGAGAAGATCACATTGACGTCTCTCCTGATCTGGGCCATATGGAACAAGTCCGGGAGCCTATTGGGCGCCTGCTACGCGTCCACAGACTACTAGCCAGTAATTTAAGACAACTGCATGAACTTTGCATAGACATCTAGTGACACATATCTCTGAAAATCTGTCAAGAACTTGACGGATCCATGCCACGTGCAGTAGCTGCTGTACTGCGTTCCAAAGTTGGAAAATTTTGTCTCATTTCCTAATCTACGCTTACACACTACTTAAACTAACTTACGCTAAGAACAACACATACACACCCATGCCCGAGGGATGACTCGAACCTCCGACGGGGGACTCGCGCGAACAGTGGCAACGCGCTCAAGGACGCGCAGCTACCCGCTCGACCTCCAAAGCTGGACCAACACTCCAATGAGCAGGTCGTCGTAACATTTTAGATCATCAACCTAAACGCACGTAGATTTCCGTGTCGTCATACTGTCCCATTGACCTAAGTTTCGACCATTTCATGGAGGTACGTTCTGTCCGTGCAACTAAATGAAAGGCAGTTTGTTTATTGCCATTCGCGTTTCACTTCTTTGATTTGTAAAGCGCCTTCAATGGCCTGTAACAACTGTTTCTTTTTTTTACATATAATAAATCTATTATCTGGTAGTTACAATATGTTACTATGTTACATTTTGCCACTTTTTCCCTTGCTTTCCAGATTACAGTCACCTTTCGTGGCACAAATTTCGTGAGGTGAAACTGTTGTTCGATCCTACGATTTCCAGCGCCGTTAGCCCATGTGTGCGGTCCTGCAGGTGTGTTCATTAATCTCCATGTTCCAGCTGGCCGATTTCCGACGTTCTTTCACCCATATTTGTTACAACACATCATTTACATCACTCGCACTTAGCATTTTGTGGTCAATATGTGCGTGTTTACGGTTTTCAGTGTTGCCAGTTGGCACTGTGTGTTTATCTTTCGTCTTTTGTTTGTGTTGTATGTGTGTGGTTTGATATCATTAATTTGTGTGTGCGTGTGCCAGTATGTATGTATGTGTGTGTGTGTGTGTGCGAGAGAGAGAGAGAGAGAGAGAGAGAGAGAAGGGGCGTGAGAGGAAGATTGATCAATTATTTATTCTGGTTATGTTTCAGTTCCCTGTTTCTATTTTCTTTAGTATCTGACATGATCAGGGAGTTATTGCTTATATGGATTTGGTCATTATGTACTTTCTTTTTCATTGCAAGGGCTCTTTGTATGTGAAAGTTCTTTTGTAATGTCAGGAGCTTTTTGTTGTGATTATTCACTCTAATAACTGTCATGCCTTGTTAAATGTAGAATGGTTCCTGTCCCTGTTTTATCAGGTGTCCGGCGAAGGTAGAATGGCTATTTTCATACTTGCAGCTTCTTATATGTTTTTGATATCTAATTTTGAAGTTGTTTGTTGACCGGGGACCTAGAAACGACGGCGAGGCTTCGTCCCCGCCGCAGCCGCAGTGGTACACAACCCACGACGGCTACCGCAGTCCACTTCAACCCCCCCCCCCCCCCCCCCCCCCCGCAGGGAACGTCTCACACCAAACGGGTATAACCCTTATGTTTGCACGGTAGAGTAATGCTGGTGTAAGTGTACGTGGAGAACTTGTTTGCGCAGCAACCGCCAATAAGGGCAGATGGAAAACCGCCTAAAAACCATCCACAGACTGGTTGGTTCACCGGACCTCGACACAAGTCCGCCGGGCGGATTCGTGCCGGGAACCAGGCGCTCCTTCCCGCTCCGGCTTACCGGATGGGTAATTTTGAAGTTATGAATTGTCATCCCAAGATATACTGATTCGTATTCTTGGCACTCTAACTGTATAGACCTTCCCTTTGGTATTTATGTGGTTTTTCTGTTGTTTGTAAATGTGACTGGAGTGAGTTTCTTGTTCTGTAAGCAATGTGTAATTCCTGTTTCTTCAAAATATTTCCCACCCTGTGTGTTGCTTTGTGCTTGTATGTTAAAGTGTACCTTTTTTTCTGTTCATCTTGTCGTGAGTGTTTCGGTTTGTGTCTGCGTATGTGTTGTAGTGTCTGTGGGTTTTTTTGCTTTTTGTGGTCTCTGCTTGTTTAGGATACTGTTGCAAGTGGTCTTCCGTGCAAAATGGTTCAAATGGCTCTGAGCGCTATGGGACTCAACTGCTGTGGTCATCAGTCCCCTAGAGCTTAGAACTACTTTAACCTAACTAACCTAAAGACATCACACACATCCATGCCCGAGGCAGGATTCGAACGTGCGACCGTAGCAGTCCCACGGTGTCTTCCGTGCACTGTGTTTACTACGGGGCTTGAGCCACTTCACATCTCAGAGTTCGTTACTTCATGCCGAAGCTGTTGTCAATAATGTTATAGAAATCGATTATTGTTTGGTTGACAGGAATCGGGAAGAGAGGAGGAGACGTTCACTATTGGTAGTACTTTTGATTAAAATGTCTATTGACTAATACTGAGAAGCCAATGCAATGACGCAATATTGCACAGGGTCGGTATGTTGAGTGCTGTGCGGGATGGGCCAACCTCGTGATCGCTGTCGGCGGGCTACTGGTGGGAGCCAAGAAAGCGGCAGTCCGTGAATCACTTCGGCGGGCCGATGCGCAGTTCTAATAGCCTCTCGTATCTCATTGCTGAAGGTAAGTGGCTGTCTACTGCACGAACTGCTCCGAACTGTATAGTCTTGTTGCACTCACTGTGTTGCTCTGCTATCACCTACTCGCTGTCTTCTTCGAGCCGTTAGTGTTTCCTGTGTGCCTTTACATGTGTTTTAATGAAGCGCTCCGCCTAACCGATGTTTACTATTCTGCATTCGCAAATGATTTCATCGTCTCAGCTCGTGTTCTCGCGCAACTGTTGGTGATTGCAGCAAAGATCCGAAGAGTGTTGAGATCCCCCGAGATAGGTGGAACAGCTTGGCTCGCTCTTACGAGCACGGGGCAGCACCTGATGTTTGAAGATTTATTGAAGCGGTAAAAGGACAGTTATTTGATGGTACTTCTACATATATCCCACGTAATAGCGCAGGTGATACGTTTCATTGCACAACTTAAGACAATTCGCTCGTGTTACAACTTTCTTTTTGTATACGATGGGAATAATAAGAGTGGACGAGCAAGAACGAAGTGCTCTGATAAAAAAGGATGTAAGATGTGGATGTCGTCTTTCGCCCCTACTGTTCAACCTGTACATCGAATAAGCAAGATTTAGGAGTGGGATTAAAATTCATGGTAAAAGGATATCGATGATACGATTCACTAATGACATTGCTATCGTGAGGGAAAGTGTAGAACAATATCATGATCTGCTGAATGGGATGAACAATCAAATGACTGCAGAATACGGATCGATAGTAAATCGGAGAAAGTCTAAAGTAACGAGAAGTAGCGGAAAAGAGATCAGTGAGAAACTTAACATCAGGACTGATGGTCAGGGAGTAGATGAAGTTGATAAATTCTACTGCCTAGGTAGCAAAATAACCAATGAGGACGTGAAAAGCTCTGGCAAAAAGGGCTTTCCTGTCCAAGAAAAGTCGACTAGTATCAAACACAGGCCTTAATTTGAGGAAAAAGCTGAGAATGTACATCTGGAGCACAGGACTGTATGGTAGTGAAACACGGAGGGGGGGGGCATGAGCAGAAGGAAATTAAGCACTTGAGATGTGGTGCTACGGTTGAGTGTAGAAAATGACGTGGAATGAGGGACGTGCTCCTCAGAATCGGAGAGGAAAGGAATATGTGGAAAACACTGACAAGGGGAAGGGACAGGATGAGAGGACACCTCTTAAGACATGAGGGAATGACTTCAATGGTACTAGAAGGAGCTATAGAGGGCAAAAAAAAAGAAAACAATAAAGACGGGGTGTGTGCTTAAAAGTCGTGACACCGATTTTTTTATGTTAAAATCTTAAAGTTTGGATGCCATTCTTCGTCATGTGTACATATTTATGCATCTGTTGACGGCACTACAACCTCACTTAGTTTTACACCGCTTCATCGGTACCAAAGTGAAATCCTCTGGATAGAACCACAATTAAGCACATTTGCTGCCAGACTCTACGACGAATGAAAGAAGTCGTCGCCATGAAGAGTTTCATACGCCACCGTTGCAGAGTTCTAACTTACATCAAAGTGGACTGTCACTCCGACCAGTTTTTAATCACCGTTGATGACGACAGCATTGTCTCGTTACAGCCGGCAGCATGTAGAGAAATTTATAGTCCGCTCTACTTTGAAAGAACAGGCTACGAGCTTTTTTTGCATCAAGTGATACGTTAGTGTTCAGCGACCGTAATAAACATACATTAAATTCCTCTAGCCATGGATTGTTGTAAAGTTACGTATTTCATCTTGTTCAAGTTATAATAAAGCAGTGGTTCCCAACACTTTTTAGGCCATTAGCCCTCAGTGCCATCAGACATTAGCTAGTACCGTTGCCCCCTCCCCCCCACTCTCATCTGTTGCCACCAACTGCCCCACCAACTATAGCACCTATCTAAACTGCAGAGTGAAAGACTTCTCTTACTTTTGAAATGATGAAAGATGAATGATATGTAGTTTGTGTGTGTTGGGGGGGGGGGGGGGGCTTGTTAGAATGAATGACAAAGGAATTCGTGGTGCATCGCAAGTGCTACCCACTACTCCCTCTCAGATAAGAAAGCTAACTATCCACAGTGAGAGTAGACACTTGATATGAAACATAATTCCCCTGCCTTACTCCTCTCCATTGCTGTATTTGCTTGACTTACACACTGCATCCCCACTCAAAATCAATCAAGTTAAAATGTGTGCACTGTACTTGTTTGCTGCACTCCTTGTGCCGGCGTGGTTTGAGGCGTCCTGTCACGGACTGCGCGGTCCCTCCCGCCGGAGATTGGAGTCCTCCCTCGGGCATGGGTATGTGTGTTGTTCTTAGCATAAGTTAGTTTCAGTTAGTTGAAGTAGTGTGTAAGTCTACGGACCGATGAACTAAGCAGTTTGGTCCCTTAGGAATTCCCAAGCATTTGAACATTTTTTGGACTGCACTCCTTCCTTCTGAACTAGCAGATATTGGAAGATTTGCTTTGTGTCTGACCACAGCTTCTAACAGCAACAGTAATAATAATGATATTAATATGTCCGCCCCCGGTAGCTGAGTGCTCAGTCTGCCGCCGGCAGTGCTGCGAGGCGGTCACGCGCCAGAGCGCTGCGGGCGAGGCGCGCACGGTGTGTTTGTGTTTACTTCGGCCGCTGTAAGTGCCGTTTTCCCTTCTAGACCACCATGGCGCACAACTATCGGAAGAAGACATTACGTTTCAACTTTTGTTCCGACTTTGCCCGACCCAAGGCCCTGGAGGTAGAACGATTTATTCGTGATGAAGTTAAGATACCACCAACGGATGTAATTGGTATCCACTTGTCAATAGTTAGCAGTACCGTCTACGTCAAAGTGATCAACGATGCGGCGTGCGACAAGGTGCTTCAAGAGGCAAAACGTGGACTGCGCTTCTGCCATTCCGACGGCAACGTCGGACCCGTTACCGTCGATCACGCAGGTCTCGGCACACGGACGATAAGGATCTTCGAACTGCCGTTCGAACTACCTGCAGACGTCGTCATCGAGGTGCTCCGTCGCTATGGCAACGTTCTGGAACATGTTGCCGAACGATGGGTGCAATTTCAGACCTATCCCGTTTTAAACGGTGTTAGACAGGTCCGCATCGAGTTGCAGAAACACGTGCCTTCTTATCTACTTATCGGAGGCTGCCGTGCCATTATAATGTACGACGGCCAACCTCGAACCTGTTCCGGTTGCGGGAAAGAAGGTCACCTACGGTCTGAATGCATTCAACGACGTGTCGCGCAGCTCCCGTTGTTGGAAGCGTCCGTCACACCCACGATGACCGCCCTACCGGCCACTTACGCAGCGGCTCTTGCCACGTCTACAGTTTCGTCCAGTCCGTCGCCCGGTCCTTCCGATCAGCACGTCCCACCGTCCCAGTCACCTATGGACGGTGCGGACGTCCCACCTGACAACCTTGCCGCCGAACAGGCTCCCGCACCGGACGCTGAGGAGAACAGTACTTCTTCACAACACCTGTTTGACAATTTCATTGTACCCACCGACGCATTCGAACCAGGTCGACGCTCTTCTTTGCCGTCGTCCGACACTGAGGAACACGTGCGCAAACAACGCTCGCCACGTAGGCGCAAACGGCGTCGCCGTTCACCCACGGGCTCTCAAAGCGTCGCCACCCGCGACTACGAAGACGACACCCAACCAGCCGACATTTCCATGCAGAGGTCGGCGGACAACTTTCACGATGATCAAGACATTTCGCAGGACGGGACCACTATGGAGGTCACCACGCACAATGTAACGATCGGTGCGCCGGTTGATACGCCTGACTCCCCGCCGACAACTCCAGATCTCTCTCACCACGACGCAATTCCCATGGACATTGGACGGACCCACGGCACAGGAGCATGGGCCGTTGAGATTGAGGAAGATACGCCCCCTCCTCCGGTGAGTTGCCTCCGCCGGACAAGGCTGCCTGTTAACATCAAAAGCGAGGCCCTGCAGCTGATGGGACGGGACTTCCTGTCGGTGCCCTCCTCTTACTTCCCTTGGTGATGGTAGATGCGCGTCCACCACCACTGAAACAAACATATCGGTTTGCCACGCTGAACATCAACATGATCGGCACTGTACCCAAGCTGAAACTCCTATGTGACATGCTTCGGGACTCTGACGTCGACGTCGCCCTTCTTCAGGAAGTACGCGTTGCCACACTACCACCAGTCTACGGCTACGACTCATACACGTCCACATGTGATCAATCAGGGCGTGGAGTGGCTTTCTATATACGCGAAGGAATCCCACTCAAGGACACGACAATCCTTCCCTGTGGAAGAGGCATGGCTGTTACCATCTTCGACACGCGCGTCATCAATATCTACGCTCCGTCTGGCTCCACGAACCGTCCACTTTCTTCGGACATGACGTGGCGCCCCTGTTTTCTGGACGCTATGATCGCCTTATCATGGGAGGCGATTTCAACTGTGTCCTCCGTCCGCAGGACCAAATGCCTGGTTATTCGCCATGCCCGGCGCTTCTCACCTTAATCGGAGATTTTCGTCTAGTGGACGTTTGGGAGAAAATTCATGGCAATACCCCCGGTTTCACGCATTATACAGCACATTCGGCAAGCAGACTGGACCGGTTATATGTCTCTGCCCACCTTGGCAATGACGTCGCCCAAGCTGAACGGTGGCCCCTTGCATTTTCGGACCACTGCGCCATTTGCTCCCTGGCTCTGCCACCTCAGTCAGTGTGGCGCAGCAGAGGTTACTGGAGGCTTAATACCTCCCTCCTTAATGATCCACACTGCCGACAATGTATTGCCACTACGTGGGCGTCTTGCGAAGGACGCCTTCCGCAGTACACATCCACGTTCCATTGGTGGCTCAAATGTGCCAAACCTGCGATCAGAAAGGCCTTCATACAATGTGGCAAGGAAGCAGCAGTATGGCATCGAAACACCACAAATTTTTACTACGCCGTCCTCCGTGAGCTCGATGCGCTCCCTCCATCACCTGACACCCATAGGGAACGACAACGTACTAAAGCTCGTCTCCTCTCTCTTCAACGTGCACGACTGCATGGTGTCGTGGTGCGTTCCAGACGACAAGACCTCCTCCACGACGAAACCCCATCCACAATCCATGCCGCATCCGACCATAGTCGTCGACGTCGACTTTTCGTCTCCAACATCACGACCTCCGATGGTGTTCAACACACAACACAGTCGGCGGTGGTGTCTGCCTTTGCTGTACATTATCGCCAATTTTATGATGATGAACAGATGGCGACGCCCATTCCTGATGATCTCCGTCCTTCCCCTGACCGGACCTTCACCGTAGCGGAGTCAACGTCCATGATGTCTGCAATCACCGCAGAAGAGGTAGTAGATGCGATCAACAGAGGGGCCAAGAACAAATCACCAGGACCAGATGGTCTCCCAGTGGAGTTTTACCGGGCGTTCACCACGTTAATGCTTCCTCGCTGGACGGAAATGATTCAGGAACTCTTTATTCCATCCTTCCCAATTCCACCTGAATTCGTCACTGGCATTCTTCTACCTGTGCCTAAACCGAAGGGAGGGTCTCATGTCTCTGCATATCGCCCCCCTTACACTACTGAATGCAGACTATAAAATCTATGCACGCCTCTTAGCAGCGCGCATGCGCACGTCTTACCTACGGTCCTTTCACCTGAGCAGACTGCACGTGGTTGTGGGGCCACCTTACAAACAGCCCTAGGAGAATGCCGTGACCTCATTGCACTGGCGTCGGTTTGTCGCCTTCGTGCAGCACTGGTATCCGTCGATTTCACTAGTGCCTTTGATCGCGTTCGACACCCATTCCTCCTAATGGTGGCCACACATATGGGGTTCCCATTACTTTTTGTCGATGCAATTCGCCGGTTACTACTACCCGCCGTCTCGATGGGAGGCTTGTAGGACCGATTCCTATACGCCGCTCTGTACGTCAAGGATGCTCTATGTCTACTTTACTGTATGCCATTGCACTTGAGCCCCTCATCACTGGACTTACCTCTAGACTTCAGGGCCTCACTTTGCGTGACTACACTTTTTACTGTAGGGCTTATGCGGACGATCTCCTCTTTCTCACCTGCTCCTCCACGGAACTCAATGACGCCATCCAATGGATCCATCAATATGGACATCTTTCTGGTAGCATTCTTAATGTCCGTAAATCGACTATGATGCACATTGGGCGCGGCCTCCCGGCTATGGTGCCGAACCCACTCCCAGTCAGTACCACCCTTCGTTACTTGGGTATCGAATTTACGAGCTCCACACACCGCACAGTGGCCCTGGCATACCGGCGGCTTTTGCAGTCTATTCGGCACCATGTCCGCGGTCAAGTGCACCGTAACTTAAACCAACTCCAACGTGTGTCCTATGTCAACATGTATGTAGCCCCTAAACTGGTACACGTCGCCCAGATCCTCCCAATGCCGTTACTCCTTGGCCGCCGCATGCAATCAGCCTTTGGATATTTCGTGTCAGCAGGGGCACTTTTCAAAGTCCGCTACAACACTCTAACATTGCCTCCTGCAAAAGGTGGCCTTGGACTCGTCAACGTGCGGGCACGATCTTCTGCACTCTTTGTCCACACTCTGTTGCAGCACTGGCAGGGGACGGTTCCGTCCTTAACACGCAGTCTCTTAGATATCCTCCGACCAGCTTCTCTCGATCCACCGATCAATGTGGTACCTATTTCTCCATTATTGTACCACGTCGCCAATTGTTTCATAGAACTCAGCTACGTTCGGGCCGATCTTCCAGTCACCCGTCTCCCCGTACAAAAGATTATTATCGTTTGTTTATGCTGTCCAACCCTTGCGACCCCATGGTGCTACGGCATCCTGACATTAACTGGCGCACGATTTGGGGGTGTGTGCATGCACCCTTTTTACCGTCGTCTGTGTCTGCACTCTGGTATGTTTCAGTTTATGGAACATTCCCGACTAACAGTCGACTTTATCGCATAGGACTGGCCACCTCCCCACTCTGCCCTGACTGTCAGCTCGAAGACACCGACGAGCACCGTCTTACGTGCCCCCTGAAACAAAACGTATGGCTCCTCATCCAACGAATCGTGGGCTTTTACCTCCGTGCCCCGCCAACGACGGTAACCCCGGATTTTCTGTTGTTGCCCCAGACATTTCACTACCCTCTTGCTAAGCACCATACCCTCATCTGGTTTCGAGGACTGGCTTTAGAATACCTCTTTCAAAATGGTTCGCATACAGTCCTTGATTTCTGGTACAAAGTTGTGACCTCGCATAGCACCCTCACCCGAAAACCATCTTACCGACAAACTTTTGCCGGTTATCTCCGCAGCGTCTTCCTTGACCCCCCTCAAAGCTGGGGTGTACCATGCATACCTGTCACATGATGCAACACCCTTATACACGTTCCCATGCATCGACAAAAAAAAAAATTTAAAAAAAGCAAGAAGACAGAATATGTTATATTTTGTTGTATTTAATGTTTTTCTTTTTAATGTATTTTTTTTGCTTAACTAACAGTCATTTGTATATGTTTAAATGGAATGGTACCTTGAAGAACTCCTGCATAGTGAATATATATGTACTTTTAGTTTCTTCAATACAAAAAATTACAAAAAAAGAAACAAAAAAAGGATGTGTTATATTTTGTTGTGTTTGTTGTTGTTGTCTTCAGTCCTGAGACTGGTTTGATGCAGCTCTCCATGCTACTCTATCCTGTGCAAGCTGCTTCATCTCCCAGTACCTACTGCAACCTACATCCTTCTGAATCTGCTTAGTGTACTCATCTCTCGGTCTCCCTCTACGATTTTTACCCTCCACGCTGCCCTCCAATGCTAAATTTGTGATCCCTTGATGCCTCAAAACATGTCCTACCAACCGATCCCTTCTTCTAGTCAAGTTGTGCCACAAACTTCTCTTCTCCCCAATCCTATTCAATACCTCCTCATTAGTTACGTGATCTACCCACCTTATCTTCAGTATTTAATGTTATTCTAATAATTTGTTTACCTGACACTCATTTGTATATGTTTAACTGGTACCTTGAAGAACTGTTCAGTATTTAATGTTATTCTAATAATTTGTTTACCTGACACTCATTTGTATATGTTTAACTGGTACCTTGAAGAACTGTTGCTTTGTGTATATATACATATGTACTATCCGTGTGTTCAATAAAAAAAAAGTGGTCAGCGCGACAGAATGTCAATCCTAAGGGACTGGGTTCGATTCCCGGCTGGGTCGGAGATTTTCTCTACTCAAGGACTGGGTGTTGTGTTTTCCTAATCATCATCATTTCCTCCCCATCGACGTGCAAGTCGCTGAAGTGGCGTCATATCGAAAGAGCTGCACCCGAAGAACGGTCTACTCGACGGGAGGCCCAAGTCACACATTTATAATAATATCATTGTGCAAAGCACTATACTAGCCCTTATGTGGTTACTGCTGTGTCGTGCTGTCAATTTATTCCTTTATCTGTTTCTAAGCGAGTAATGTAGCAATTTCTGGACTACTCTTGGAGAAGACATTTTCTGTAGGTATTAGCAAACAAATGGTTCAAAAGGCTCTGAGCACTATGGGACTCAACTGCTGTGGTTATCAGTCCCCTAGAACTTAGAACTACTTAAACCTAACTAACCTAAGGACATCACACACACCCATGCCCGAGGCAGGATTCGAACCTGCGACCGTAGCAGTCGCACGGTTCCGGACTGCGCGCCTAGAACCGCGAGACCACCGTGGCCGGCCGGTATTAGCATTTGTTGAGTGTAATTCTCAGTTTTATCATCAGCTACGTGCAGGAAAAAGCGCAACATATGTGTGTAGTGGGTGGACTATGTGAGTCAGGGCGGGGTGACCGAGCGGTTCTAGGCACTACAGTCTGGAACCGCGCGACCGATACGGCCGCAGGTTCGAATCGTGCCTCGGGCATGAATGTGTGTGATGTCCTGAGGTTAGTTAGATTTAAGTAGTTCTAAGTTCTAGTGGACAGATGACCTCAGAAGTTAAGTCCCACAGTGCTCAGAGCCGTTTTTGAAAGTGTGAACAATGAACTTCGTAAAAGAATTATTTTCGGAATGCATGCTGTATTACCAGAAATGTCGAAATATGGTACTGTGGGGAAACATTTTAGTATTCCTACGAACAACAGGGCCACGGAGGAAGGAACAGTCCCTGCTTTGCTTTAGGTCACGGTCTGAGCCGTGCCGGCTCGAGTCTAATCTTCGGCTCGTTTCTTTGTCTAGATTTTCTGGCATTTCGGTAGATGCTGCGACTTTAGTGCTAGTGTCTCTGGACTTATTGTTGCCGTGGCGACATGAAAACCAAGCCCTGTGTGTCTGCCGGGGTGTCAGTAACAACAAAGTCATAGACTATGACGCTACCTTTGCTAAGGTGAGCTCTAGTCCTTGACTAGTTTTGAGAGGACGTAGGTCGGATAGAGGCTATCGACTTTAGAAAGTAAGCTTCGTGGCATATCTTTGGTGCCCCATATATTCCGAATATCGTTGGGACCCCCAAGATAGACCTCCTGGCCGTGTCGAATTCAATCCTTTATTTCTTTATCACGTCCTGCGTCTCGGAGAAAGATGTAACAGATGAATGACATTATGAAGCAGCATGCCAGCATAAAACCTGGCTATGAATACATATTGGCGAGTCTTGCGGAAGATGTACCATACTACACTGCAGTATGAAGCGACTGAAAACACTTATTCCACTGTGTTGTTAGTTAGCGGCCAAAGGTCACGCGGCTATAGTACCGTGTCTCGGCATCACCCTATCATCATGCGTCCATCACTGGCTTAAATAAAATGTACTGTTATAAACAACGTCACGTTCGCTCCTTTTTGTTCCTTTCATCCAATCAAACTTCGAATGCTCTAACATTTCTTACAACTGACAGCACGGTGAGAATGATGTATCTGTATACAGAGTGTTTCCGTAAGCGCGTGCAAAATGTAATAGGAAATAGAGAATGCTCCATGGAACGACTTGAGGGAGATAACCAGTGGTCAGTAAACGAGATATGGAAGTAAACTTGTCTACCGCTCTGTCTAGAATCTCTGTTTTCAGCTTATTTACAACAGTCATGCACACAAATTTACACGTACTGTGCTGTTTCTATACACGTACAGATTACTAGAAAGTCATGATGCACATTTTGTTTGTTTACTGGTCTATAAGCTGACTGTGTTGTAACGTATTTACACTGTCCCATGACAGAATGTGCCGTAATCCGCCAGGGTAGCCGAGAGCGCTAATGTGCTGCTTCCAGGATTCGGGTAGACGCGGCGGCCCCGCATCGAATCCGCCCGGCGGATTAACGACGAGGGCCGTTATGCCGGCCAGCCTGGACATGGTTTTTAGGCGGTTTTCCACATCCCTCTAGGTGATTACCGGGCTGGTCGCCATGTTCCTCCTCAGTTATACAGCTCGCAGACATCTGACACATTCACACTATTCCATGGATTACCCTCGACGCAGACAGTTGGGATGCACTAATTCCGTCCTGGGGGATATGGGGTGGCGCCAGGAAGGGCATCTGGCTACCCCTTAACCATTAACATGTCAAATCCGATCAACGATGGCTGATCCTGCGTAATTGCGGGACAAGGATCAAACGATAGAATGACAGAACGTGCCATCAATCAACAACAGACGCATTCATCACTCACTGCTATTCAGAGACGTACAGTGAAATACGATGGAACAGTACCGGTACAGCTTTGTAGAACTCACTGACATGCACCTTATGTTTGGGGAAGTACATTGCAATGCCCTCGGTGTTGAAAAGCTGTACAGCGAACGATTTCCTAACATGCATCATCCGACCACGACGAGTGTCTCGTCTCTCGATTGATTAATGTGGGAGACTGGTTCATTGGAATGAAGAAACAAAGGAGCTGGTAACATGAGGACCACTCGCACACCCGAATTTGAAGAGGAGGTGCTGGAGCGTGTTGCATCGGACCCTACTACAACTCATCGTCTTATTGCAAGTAAAGCGGCCGTTGTACATACTAGCGTGTGGCGAGTACTCGACGAACAACAATTACGCCCATATGACCCACAACGAGTGCATGAAATGCTTGTGACTGACTTAGCACCAAGGGTGACATTGTGTCAGTAGTCGCTCCAACAGTGGATTGATCGAGTAGATTTCCTCCACATAGTGCTATTTACTGACGGGGACTTATTTGATGGTGATGGTATTTCGAGCAGCATGAATATCAGGGAAACCCTCACGCTATAGTACACACCATCAAGTATGTTTTGCTGTGAATATCTGGGCCAGCATTGTAGGCGACCATATTTTCTATCTGAGCGACTGAGTGCCCACAGGTACTTGAGGTTCGTGAAAATAGTTCTACCTGAGTTCTATTAGTTTCCAGAATTGTAGCTGCCTGTGATGTGATTCGAAACACGCCAGAGATATTTGTCAGGGTGCGTCAAAATCTTGTTCCCAAATGTCATGCTTGCATTAAAGTTGATGGCCGTCAGTTTAAGCAATTTTTGTAAGGTACAGTACCTTGGCTGTTCGTGAGAGGATGTGGACACATGACGGTGCACATTCTATCTCCAGTGTGGATGTCCGCAACCATCTCAATTCTGTATTTCCTGGTCTTTGGATTGGAATGGGAGGTCCTATTCCATGGCCAGAGAGATCACTTAACCTGAATCCCCTTCATTATTTCCTACGGGGATATCTAAAGTCACTTGTAAGTGAGATCCCAGTGGATACAGGTATGCTATTAGTTTCCAGAATTGTAGCTGCCTGTGATGTGATTCGAAACACGCCAGAGATATTTGTCAGGGTGCGTCAAAATCTTGTTCCCAAATGTCATGCTTGCATTAAAGTTGATGGCCGTCAGTTTAAGCAATTTTTGTAAGGTACAGTACAAACTGTACATTTATTGCTCAATGATGGTATTTGCAGTTAACTGCTACTAATGTAAATAAAAAAGTACACAGTAATGTGATTTTATTGCTGTTATCTCCTTAAGCTGGCTTCTCCAACCTCTATGTCCTGCTAAATTATTGCACGCTCTTACAGAAACATCCTGTATAACACATGACGTGTCACTGGTCCAGTAGTAAACAGCCCACTCAATTGAAAGCTACTAGCAACTGTAGCAGAAATGCTGGTCAGTATAGAAGCATGACACCATAGTCAGTTTCACTGCAAACCATTAACGTTCCTAAGGAAATGCGTGTGCCATGCAGCATTTCAGAGTTGAGGTATGCTTGAAATTATGACACTGTTAGATGTAAGATTTAAAAGGAACAAAGTAATGGGATCATCATGCATCTTTCCGTGCTTAATACCTTTAGAGGGCCCAAAGTTTATTATTTTAAGTTTGTAAACCTGTTAGGTATCTGAGGTAAACTGATAAAACCCGGTCTTTCTTATGCATCTGATAATGACCACATTCAGACACGACATGAATACTGCGGTAGCGTTCTCGCTTCCCGCGCCCGGGTTCGATTCCCGGCGGGGTCAAGGATTTTCTCTGCCTCGTGATGGCTGGGTGTTGTGTGTTGTCCTTAGGTTGGTGAGGTTTAAGTAGTTCTAAGTTCTGGGGGATTGATGACCGTAGATTTTTAAGTCCCACAGTGCTTAGACCCATTTGAACCATTTTTTGACATGAAAACAATTAGATTATTGTGATACTTCTGTAAAATCATTTAATGAAGAACTTTTACTTTTTCCTTCATTTATTGTTGGAATACACGTTAAGTTTGATTTTTCTTTTATTTTGGTGTGAGTACGCCATATAGTGCACGCTGTTTTTCACAGTTTATAACAAAAGCCATGAAATGAGATTTTTTGCTCTTTGCACTGCGTTGTATGTAGTTGCTGGAGCGATCTTAAGGGCGCCATAAAATTCCACGAGCAAGACCTTTCCGTTTATACAGCGAAGTGTCAGTTCCTGGATGACTGAAACTGATTCCAGGATCTTCCTCAGGTGTAAATGTATTCATATCCTTTGATAGTTTTTTTTTCTTTTACACTCTGTGAACAGGATAGTAGCTGAGACTCCCAACATTTACACTGACTCAAAAGGTACACCGGTTTTCCAACGAACCGTACCACAATATGCATTGGCTTTCACCAGCAGATTGCCCTCATAATTTTCTATCATTACAACGTCCCATTTCGGACAAGCAATACATGGAAATAAAATAACAAAATGCGTACTTACCGCAAAGCAGTCCGGATGTTGCATGCATGACGCATCCCGATGGAAATCCTCAGAAAACTGAAACAGAAATAACAATGTTGTAAGCTCTGTAATCTTCTTTTATGAAACTATATTACAATATGTTTCTTCTGTGCCCCTGTTACGAAGGAATACAGCTGGTAAATGAGAATCATATTTGCAAGATGCAGGATGTAGCTTACATATTCCATACTTATTTCTTTACCGGTGTTTTACTTTTGTGGCAGGATCTATAATTTTTATTTATTGATTTGATATCCACCAAAGGTTTCATACTGTTAACGAATAGTGAAAAACTGGACTTTTTTCTTTCACATTTGGGGAGTGGACACAATTTTTCTTTGTGACTTGAACAGCGCGCCACGTCTTCTTTTCCTATGACAGCCTCATTGTTGTCTTCCCCTACAGTCCTTGCTCTCTTCAACTCCGCTTTTAACACGAAAGTTATTCCCTCGGGTTTTAACGTCCTGTCATCATGTCCCTTCTCCTGGCCAATATTTTCCATTTATTCATTTCTATCCATTATGTAGAAAACCTCCACATTTCTTATCAGTTCACTTAACTTTCTGCGTCTTTACTAGGATTACGGAGATGAAATGACGGTATTTGCAACAAATAGTCTGAAAGCGGTCAATGTAGAAACTCTCTCCAGACGTTCCGTGGAATAACATTGACTCCATCACTGCGCCGTGATCTTGAATACCAAAATTTATAGGAAAGATCAAAAACATATTTTTGTGTTCATCTTTGTTTTCGTAACCTCATGATGTATGTAGTCTCTCTCAACGTCACTATTTTTTTTTCTACGTGCGCAGACTCTAAAGAAAGCTGTGAGATGATAGACATGTCATTTACTCCGCTCCTCTTGACGATCAAATAGTTATGGGAAAGCATTGAGTTCTTTCACCAACAGGATTGGAACTCGTTTCTGCCCGGTGGAGACCCACTACACTGGCACGCATTCGTGACCTCGGCTAAGGAAGTGAATCACTTCCTGAGTGGTTGTAATCACTAGATCCCCTGGAAGAAGTTCGATATGTCGTTACTCATACTCTTTACTTTCGTCCTCATCATTGCCGGACTAGAGTGGCCATTCTCGAACCTCCTCCATCAACGTTCTTTTTCAAAACGTTATAGTTGCCTCAACAGCCTAAATTTGAAGACGACGATGTTATGAAATATGTACATGGAGCAAGCTATCAAGTGATCAAGCAGACTTTTGGAAAGGGAATTTAAATTCAGAAGGAAGAAGTAAAATGTTGTATGTTCGCCAATGTATTTCAGTTCTGTCGGTGACGGTGAAGGAATTGAAAAAGTATTTGATCACACTGGATACTGAAAAGAGCTTATAAGATGATCATCAACGAAAGTAAAACAATGGTACTAGAAGGCAGTCGAGTTAAATCAGGCGATGATGAAGAAAGATTAGGAGATGGGGTATAAATGCAGTAGACGAATTTTATTATTTCGGCGACAACGTTTGAAGATAGTTGCAATAGAGTGGATATAGAATGTAGATTGTCAATAATAAGAAAAGCATTTCTGAAAAACACAAATGTGCCGAAGTTGAACATAAATTTAAACGTTGGGAACATTTTTCAGAAAGTATGTGAGGTGGTATGGTGGTATTTGAAGTGTAGATTTTTACGGAAGTGAAATGAGGGTGATAAACAGTTCAGAAAAGAAGAGAACAGAAGATACTACAGGAGAATGCTAGAGAATAGGTGGATATGTCGGACAACTAGTGAGGAGGTACTGGATTAACCTTGGGAGAAAAGAAATTGACTGGACACATCCACCTTGTACTCCGCTTCCCCACGCTAAACTCTTGTCAGCCACTGCTAGCTGCTGTGACGTCAGTGAATTGTTACGACAGCAAACCATCACGATCGCTAACATAGTGCTCCAAGTATTAATGGTTCATGTGCGGATAGTGCCCTAATTTGTGATAATTACCACCTTTTTATTCAGTTTTGAAATGCCGTGAAAGAAATAAGAGCAGGCGTAATTAGGGCGTTGCCACTGCAATAACATTCCTTACAAAACTCATCATATCATGTATCATTGTTTCGGGAGCGTTTGGAAGCAGAAGTCAAAATGTGTTAATTGCGGGTCTGCAGCTCGTGGTCGTGCGGTAGCGTTCTCGCTTCCCACTCCTGGGGTCCCGGGTTCGATTCCCGGCGGGGTCAGTGTTTTTCTCTGCCTCGTGATGACTGGGTGTTGTGTGCAGTCCTTAGGTTAGTTGGGTCTAAGTAGTTCTAAGTTCTACGGGACTGATGACCATAGATGTTAAGTCCCATAGCGCTCAGAGCGATTTTATTTTATTTTAATTTTTTATTTATTTATTTTAGCGGTGGCTTGTTTGTTGCTGTAACAAGTAGTTTATCTAGTCGCGAAATTGAAGTAGACAGTTCCCTTGGGTTAGTATGGGCAGAGGTCATTGTTGGCAAACGAAATAAAAGAATAATTGGATTCTTTTACCGACTTCCCATTTCAGTCGCTGAAAGGTTCAAAGAAAACTTGAACTTGATTTCAACCACGTAGCCGACTCATAACATTATAGTTGGTAGTGACTTTAATTTACCCTCGATATGTTGGTAAAATACATGTTTGATTCCGGAGGTACGCATAAAATATCATCCAAAATCTTGCTAAACGCATTCTCTGAAAATTATTTGGAGCAGTTAGTTCATGAGCCCACGCGAATAGTAAACGGTTGTGAAAGCACACTTCACCTCTTAGCAACAAATAATCCTGAATTAATAACGAGCACCAAAGTGGATACAGGGATTAGTGAACAAAGGACTGTCGTAGCGCCACTGAATATTGTAACCCCCAAATCCTCCAAAACTAAACGAAAGATATACCTATTCAAAAAGGCAGATAAAAAATTCACTTGACGCCTACCTGAGAGAAAATCACTCCTACCAAATTAATTATTGTAGATCAGATGTGGCTTGAATTCAGAGAAATAGTATCGGCACCAATTGAGAGATTTATAACAAATAAATTAATTTACGACGGAGCTGATCTTCCTTCGTACACAAAACGGGTCAGAACACTGTTGCAAAAACTACGAAACAAACATGCCAATTTTAAACAGACGCAAATTCCCAAGATTGGCGAACTTTGACAGAAGCTAAAAATTTAGTGCGGACTTCGATGCGAGATGCTTATAACAGCTTCCACAGTGAAACTTTGTCTCGAAACCTGGCAGAAAATCCAAAGAGATTCTGGTAGCATGTGAAGTACGTTAGCGGCACGAAACAATCAATGCCATCTCTGCACGATAGCAATGGAGATACTATCGAAGACAGTGCTGCCAAAGCAGAGTTACTAAACACAGCCTTAAGAAATGCCTTCACAAAAGTAAATATTCCAGATTTCGAGCCAAGAACAGCTGTCAACATGAGTAATGTCGAAGTAAATATTCTCGGAGTAGTGAAGCAACTTAAATTGCTCAATAAAAGCAAGTCTTTTGGTCCAGACTGTATACCAATTAGGTTCCTTTCAGAGTATGCTGATGCATTACCTTCTTCCTTGACAATCATATATAACAATTCGCTCGACGAAAGATCCGCATCCAGAGATTGGAAAGTTGCACAGATCACACCAATATTCAAGAAATGTAGTGGGAATAATCCACTTAATTACAGACCCATATCATTAACATCGATATGAGGCAGGATTCCGGAACGTATATTGTGTTCGAACATTATGAATTACCTCGAAGAAAACAGTCTATTGACACACAGTCAGCGGCCGATGTAGCCGAGAGGTTCTAGGCGCTTCAGTCTGGAACAGCGCGACCGCTACGGTCGCAGGTTCGAATTCTGCTTTGAGCATTGATGTATGTGATGCCTTTAGGTTAGTTAGGTTTAAGTAGTTCTAAGTTCTAGGGGATTGATGACTCAGAGCCATTTGAACCATTTGACACACAGTCAACGTGGGGTTAGAAAACATTGTTCTTGTGAAACACAACAAGCTCTTCATTCGAATGTAGTGTTGAGTGCTACTGACAAGGGATATCAGATTGATTCCGTATTTCTGGATTTCCAAAAGGCTTTTGACACTGTACCATTCAAGTGGGTTATAGTGAAATTGCGTGCTTATGGACTATCGTCTCAGTTATGTGACTGGATTGGTGACTTCCTGTCAGAGAGGTCACAGTTCGTAGTAACTGACGGAAGATATCGAGTGAAACAGAAGTGATTTCTGGTGCTCCCCAAGGAGTGTTACATGCTCTTTGCTGTTTTTTATCTATATAAACGATTTGGGAGATAATCTGAGCAGCCGTCTTAGGTTGTTTGCAGATGACGCTGTCGTTTATCGACTAATAAAGTCATCAGAAGGTCAAAACAAACTGCAAAACGATTTAGAAGAGATAACTGAATGTTGCGAAAATTGGCAGTTTATCCTAAATAACGAAAAGTGTGAGGTCATCCACATGAGTGCTAAAAGGTATTCTTTAAACTTCGGTTACGCGATAAATCAGTCAAATATAAGGGCCGCAAATTCAACTAAACGCCTAGGAATTACAATTACGAACAATTTCAATTGGAAGGAACACATAGAAAATGTTGTGGGGAAGGCTAACCAAAGACTGCGTTTTATTGACAGGACACTTAGAGAATGTAACAGATCTACTAAGGAGACTGCCTACACTGCGCTTCTCCGTCCTCTTTGCACTGCTGCGCGGTGTGGGATCCTTACCAGATAGGACTGACGGGGTACATTGAAAAAGTTCAAATAAGGGCATCACGTTTTGTATTGTCGCGAAATATGGGAGAGAGTGTCACAGAAATATTACAGGATTTGTGTTGGACTTCATTAAATGAAAGGCGTTTCTCGTTGCGACGGATTCTTCATAAGAAATTCCAGTCACCAACTTTGTCCTCCGAATGCGAAAATATTTTGCTGACACCGACCTACATAGGAAGAAACGCGCATACCAGTAGTAATTCTGTGCCTGGCCTAAATCAAAAGCAGGTTTCAACAGCGCTAGCATTCCTCCAGCGGTTTCCCCAACTATAAAACAAAACTTAATTCAAGCGTACTGCTATTTCAAGTTAACCATCGCAAAACCGATAACTCATATAAAGACGACGATTGAAATAAGCCCCCTGACATCCGGCCTCTCTCAACGACTAATCAAGTAACTGAGCGGCAACCACTAGGTGCACTGCTGCTGACAGCCGTATGGGGAGAAACCGACCAGTGTTTTAGTCGAGTCACCATTTGCGTGCAAAATTCAAATTTAGGAAACTTTTAGATACTTCGTAGTTAGCAAGTGATTTACACTTATGGAAAAGTCATGTAATACCTCCTAATATCGTGTCGAACTTCATTTTGCCTTTGTAGTGCATCACCTCGACGTGGCATGGACTCAAAAAGTCTCTGGAAGTCACCTGCAGAAATATTGAGCCATGCTGCCTCCATAGCCGTCCATAACTCTGAAACTCGTGCACGAAATGATCTGTCAATCATGTCCCATAAATGCTTGATGGGATTTACGTTGATAGATCGCTCGAATTGTCCAGAATGTTGTTGAAACCAATCGTTTACAGTTGTGGCCTGGTGACGTAGCGCATTGTCGTCCATAAACATTCGATCGTTGTTTGGCAACATGAAGTCCATTAATGGCTGCAAATGGTCTCGGTTCAGTTAGACCAGACGAGCCATGCCAAACCATGTAAACACAGCCTATACCATTATGGAGGTTGCGGCACACTCGAACCCTACCATCAGCTCTTTGAAACTGAAAACGGGACTCGTCTGACCAGGTCACGGTTTTCCAGTCGTCCGGGGCCGAACCGATATGGTCAGGGGCCAAGGAGAGGCGATGCAGGCGATGTCGCGCTGTAAGCAAAGGCACTCGCCTCGCTAGTCTGCTTGCGGTAGCCCATTAACTCCTAATTTCGCGGCACTGTCATAACGGATACATTCTTATTACGTCCCACGTTGATTTCAGCTTTTATTTCATACAGTGTTGCTTGTTTATTATCAGCGACAGCTCTACACAACTGCCACTGCTCTCGGCCGTTAAATGGCGACCGTAGGCCACTACGTTGTCCGCCGTGGTGATAACTAAGACCTGAAATTTGGAGGCTCAATCGTGAGTTGTGCTGTAATAAGATAACACGTGTTTGTGTCTCTCGTCACGGAAATGGAACCGCGTAATATTGCGCAATAGTATACCATTTCTTTTTCCGTTAAATTGGGTGAAAACGCGACGACAACTTACAGTAAGCTTCAGAAGGCTTTTGGAGAGGAGGTTACGTCAAGAGCTCAAGTTTTTCGTTGGCATAAAATGTTTAGTGAAGGCAGAACCAATGCTGAAAATGAAGACCGCAGTGGACGACCATCAACCTCACGGACGGTTGTCGACTTGGCCAGGGTGTGTGAACTCGTACGATCTGATCGAAGATTATCCATGAAAATGATTGCAGAAGAACTGACCATCAATCGAGAAGCGGTTCCTCTAGTAATAACTAAAGATTTGCATCACGATAATGCGCCATCCCATACTGCTCTGTCATTACAGCAATTTTTAACCTCAAAACAAATGTCAGCACTACCACAGTCACCTTATTCACCAGATATCGCTCGGTAAGTCTTTTTTTCTATTTCCAAGAGTCAAAATCGTGGTAAAGGGACGCCATTTTGAAACAAGATGTCCAAAAAGCTGTGACAAGGCTCTTGGAGGGTGCTACGTAAGATGAGTTCCAGAAATGTTATCATCAATGGCATGAGCGCTGGAAAAAGTTTGTTCTATCAGAAGGGAACTACTTTGAACGAGACAACACTAAACTTGACTAAAACGGTAAGCAACATTTTTTTCACATCAGTCTCATTACTTTATTGTCGCACCTCGTACATGTGGATATTGCTAGCGCATGACATTTGAGACGCCACTGTATTTGAGATTGGATCTGCTTTAGTAAAAATCCGTGTCATCGGCAAAGCAACGAGAGTTGTTGGTCCTGGTTGTCCCAGGACGTCGTTAGTGTACGAAGAGGATTTTATTGCTGGATTCCGTGTTCCAAGCGTCGCACGTCGCACAGAGTGACGGTCCAGCCTACGTAAGAGCTGAAGAAAGAGGATACAGACACGCTGCCAGGTCGCACCGCAACGCCGCGCTGTACAGGGATACACATCTGAGGAAGACGCGTCGCCGCCGCTCCACATTTCTATGCGGGACGCAGTGTGGGAGCCGCGGCAGCCCAGCTTATCTGCGATGACTGTCGCCGCGTCGCGGTACAGAGACGTCTCAGCTCGGCACAGCCAGCAGATCCCCGACAGAGATGCCGCCCTGCGGTTCACGGCGCTTACTCATAGCACCAGTTCCACGAATCAGAGACTGCTTGTAGCGAGCGACATTTAACTACCCATTATACATTTTATTTTCGTGAATCTAAAGATATTTGAGAACTACAGCCAGGTTATGTCGGCTTCTTGGCACGACGTTTCGGCTGCTAAGCAAGAACAATCTTCAGGCACTATTTAAAAAACAGTCGCAGGTTACACAATGATTTTTATTAACTAAAGAACGGCGCTTTTTCTCCGGATACAGCACCATCTGATTATGTTAAAAAATCAAAAATTCCCTGCCAAGATGCATCCGTAAAAGCAGAATATTTGTTATTTTTTTAACATAGCCTGATGATGTCCTATCCATGCGAAACGCGTCGGTCGTGAGTTAATGAAGAACATTGTGCAACCTACGACTGCGTTTTGAATAGTAGCAACAATAGGGTTGCTCTACAATCACGCCAAGTTCAAAGCGCATGATTTTTTCCATCTCTAGATACTTTTGTTTATTGAACTGTTAATTGGACCGCCCAGCTAAGAATGCTATCTATACGTTCACTTAAGAAATTTTACAAGCATTAAAAACGAAATAGCCCCGTTTGGCTCTTTCCTGGTACCTAAGTGTGGTATTATACTGTGTGAGTTACAGTATTCTCCTAGATAAACAGAGGTCATATGGAGTTGATGGTGTTGCCTACAAATGGGTAATGTCATACTTTCGCAAAAGGACACAGAAATGTGTACTTAATAATTCCACCAAGGTATCAATGTAAAAGTCTTCTGATTGGTGAGGAATCACTTTTGGGGTTCCACAAGGGTCAAACTTAGGACCATTATTATTTCTCATATGCGTAAACGATGTTACGTCTCAAATACAAAAAGCAAAATTAGTTTTTCCTGCGGATGCCACTAGTAGTCAGTCCAAACGTACATACATCATTAGAAAAATGCTAAATAATGTTCTTCAAAATATTATTGAGTGGTTTTCTGCAAACCACCTCACGCTCGTTTTTTTTTTTAAAAAAAATACCACATAATAAGTTCTGCACGCCTAGCCGCAGTGCACAAATGATATATGTAGCACGTGGTTAGGGAATAATAACTAGGGTTGGAACTTCAAAAATTTTAGGTGTTCATATCGACGAGAATCTAAACTGCAGAAAACATCTTCTGGAAATCCTAACACCTTAGTTCAACCACATTACTGTTTCGAATCACAGTAAGTGATTTATTTTACGTATTTCATATGGTACAATGTTTTGGGGGTACTCAACTTTAAGAAAGTGTTCATTGCTCAGAAATGTGCTGTAAGAATAATATGTGGTCATCGCCTACAATAACCTTGTAGACATCCGTTTAATAAGTTAACAATTTTAACTGCTTCTTCACAATAAATTGATTCCGTCACGAAATTTCTTGTAAAGAATCCAATGCAATTCAAAAGCAACAATGATGCACATAATTATAGAATCAGAAAAAAATTGTATTAATTTCTCCACATTAAGGTTATCTTTTGCATCAAAAGGCGTACATAATACTACCACCAAAAGTTTTGATCACTTACTCAATAACATATAATGTAGGACAAACAGCGGCGTTAAATTTGGAAACAAAAGGAAAAGTTTCTACTTGTCACCTACTTCTATTCCGTACAAGATTTTCTGCACAACGCCACCACGAAAAATGTTTATCACCTACCCAGTGATACAAAATGTCTGACAAACAGTAAAGTTAAAATTTGAAAACCAACTGTAAATTTCTAATTGACAGCTTCTTCTATTCCGGATAAGACTTTTCATTTCTGTAAAGCATAAGAAGTGCTGTACGGGAAATACTGCTTTACAACTGTATTTAAATAATAAAATACACGTGCAAACACACTTGTAAATGATCAGCATGTAGCCATATATACATATCAATCAGTTATGTGAATCATGACGTGTAGGCTTTCACGGCAGGCATCTTCATTAGCTAAAGCTACCACAGTGAGAGGTATAAAACTTCTTCTCCGTGACGTTTCGTGGCCAACTGTCGCCAAAATCTTAGTGGCAGAATTGTATCGGGAATATCGCGTTGAGATACCATCCCCAGATGAGGCTGACTTGCTTGTGATGCGAAAGACAAATGTGATGATCATGTTCTGTTTACTTGTGTTGTACTGTATGTGTGGCGTGAGTTATGCAAGTTTTGTCGTATTTTGTCGCATTATTTGTTAGACTACTTTTTTCGTTAATCCTTTAGCGAATTGAGAAGAGCAAAGGTCATCCATTACCCCTAGACTTAGTGATACAATGCTTGAGGGTGAGTCGATAAATAAGCCGGAAAGGAGGTTGGCAGCATCAGCAGCGTTCGTACCAACCATAAATTTATTTTGGGTTTAGACATAAACCCTCAACCAGTTTATTCACTTATCCCAACTTTTGACAAAGCCAATAACTCTGATGGTAGCTGTCGCATCTAACGAGTGTTCTCTTGGGCTATGGCCTCATCGTCTTTAAGTTGCTCCCCTCTCAGTTTTTAAGGGGCAAGCAGATGAAAATCAATTGGCGCTTGAAAGGGATCCACGATCCCTTGCTCACTGTTATTTACTGTGTATTCACACAGGTCAAGTTAAGCTCCAACGATCAATCATGTTGTTCAGTTAGCAGACGGTGGTTACTGAAATGGCGTAATGTATGGAGTGCAAATGGCCGGATTATGGCTATATCACCCACACCGCGGGTACGGCCTCAGCAGAGAGACATAACTGCACTGATTAGTGAGAACAACGTATTTATTTAAAGAACATCAGAATATAGAGTGGAAAATACCAGTCTTCGCGTCAACTGCGCCTATTATTATTGAATTATAGTGTGGTACAGATCACAGTACTGACAACGTGTGTGTTTCTTCAGAAAAGCGGGTGACATTATTTTGCCCTCTGTTGAAATTAACCGTGGGTAATCCGCAAAAAGAAGGGGGTGAATTACCTCGCGTTATTTCTATAAAGGAAAACCGTACGTTGATGTTGTATTCAACAGGTTCCTTTCCAGTGATCTCGCCGCTTGCATGAGGCTCAAGAATGCATATTTTAATTGTATTACTACAAGTAATTAAGTAAAAAATGCAGAAAAAAGACTTGTACCTAAATAAAATAGGTTGGAATACACTGATTTGCATAGCGCAACCTTAACAATGATTTTGATTACCATAAAACCCATATTTTTTATCCTACATTATTACGTTACCAAAGTTTCTTTGTTAAATCCCTCTTGATAAAAATATATATTCCTTAACATTAGGCTCGGTCACAAAACTCAGACTTTGGGCTGCAGTATTATTGTATATGTTTTAGCAATTAGTTAACTGGCAAATTACATTTATATTAAGCCTCACTGATCTTGTCAGTAAACAGGGCTAGGCATCTAATCTGTTTTCGAAGGGGAGTCTGTTCCTTATTCATATAATTGATTATGAGTAAAATTAGCTTTCATTACCGCTCTTAAATAACAACCGGTCTCTTCAAGCGCTACAGCACCTTCACGTGCAAGAACGCTCGCTATTCAACGTTATCCATCGCGAGCCAGACGGAAGTGGTCTGCTATGTTAATTTTTGAATGTAAAAATCATTATTACTACCTCCGAAATCCCACTCCGTAAAGAAAGACATCAAGAAGAAAGGAACTAAGTAAAAGAAAAGGAAAAAAAGGAAATCTTACATTAACTGTTAACAGGAACTGTTCAGTGGATGTCCGAAGCGATATCAATTAACTGTTTGCGTAATCCCTGCATCTGTTTCGTTATGTGAATACGGGCATTGGTAGTCAGAACGACTACTCCGCTGTCATAAGTGCAGGTTGCTTGCATACCGATGAAAACATCATGATTTTTTCCTGTGTGTCGGGGGAAGGGGGGTCGGGAGAGGGGGTACGATGATGCTTCCGTTCTATGCAGTGCCACTTTGACTGAAGGAGGCAGTCATTAAGTCGTCCCTCGTCCGCTGTAATTATCGTCAGTATGAAACCCTTCCCTTCTCTACAGCAGCGCCTGACGTTCTGCAGGTATAGATCCATCCTAGTCCAACTGCGCTTTAAAACTAATTGACGAGCACCCAACGTGCACAAACGTAATGAAAATTCAATCATTCACGTGTGATTCTCTGCGACAGCAATCCACGATACGTGCCACGACATGTCACGTGAGAGTCTGCGTGCTCCAGTTTCGTCCACTGTTCAATTCCTATACTCAGTTGAATACAGAATACCGTGAAATAAGTTTCTCACTATATAAATACGCCAACCACGTGAATGTCTAGTCCGTAGGCCAACTAATAAAACCGGTTTCGTGTGTTGTAGCTGGGTGCAGTGCTGCAGCACGCCGGTCGTTTTGCACTAACTGCACTTTATTGGTCTTTGACGGCGGAATTTTGTCTACTGACTACCACCCAATCTGTGCTGCAATCTGTGCACATGTGTGCGCAATTTGATATGGTATGCTTAGTGAATCACCCTCGAATGAATAATCAGTACAGTCAGACAGAATTTTAGTGCTGCAAAAGGGCAAAGGCGGGAAGGAACATTTGTTGTAAGCCAAAACTTTGTACCGCACTGAGGTTTGCCCCGATCCTTGCCTTTAGGAGGCAGCACTCTAATAATTACGTTGTCCAAGCACGTCTCATGCAGCGACTCAAAGTTCAACTCACCATTAATTCCTCCCCATCTCTTCCTAACTCCATTGACGTTCTGTCTCCCATGATACTGTAGGGCTGTCACCCCTTGGGGGGGGGGGGGGGCAGCAGAGAGTTCGTTGGGAGGTTACCGAGACGCAGCCTCACTGTTACAAAAACATTGGAGTGGAAAATTGTTTACATACAAAGCAAGTATCAAGCCTATAAGTGAAAAACTGTTGGGGAAGTCCACTTAGTTTTTGTAAGCCTGCTAAGGCATATGACACTATCCATTTCAACGGGTAAAGTTGTACTGCCATTTCGTCAGATGTACGACAACATCGTAGTAAGTACAAGAGGGGGGAGGGGGAGGGAGTGATGGATGTAAATGACTGCGAAAACATACTCGACCTCATAGCAAGAAATAATCCTGAACGAATAGGGGGTATATTGACGGACACACGGGTTAGTGTTCACAAGGTCGTCATAACGAGACTGAATAACACACCAATCAACCTAAAACGTACGCAAATAAATATTCTATGGACATCTTCCTAAGAGACAGTCTCCACTACATACGAAGTGACTAGCATAGACCAGATGTGGCATGGATCCAAAGAGGTAGTATTGACGGCAATTTATATGTATGTATATATCACAGTAAAACGTGGACGAACTTGGAGATTTGCGATGTTTTACAGAAACCGGAAACTTTGGGCGGAATACAGTTAATACTTTCCACAGCAAAAGTTGTCTCCCGCTGTGCCATAAGCGCTGGTAATACTGCCGATGACAGAGCCAGAAAAACGCATTTACTAAACACAGTTTTCCTGACTTCATTCTCTATAGAAGACTAAGCAAATATTCCAGAATTCGAATCATGAACAGCTGACAACATGAATAACTCAGAAGTAGATGCCATCATTGTAGCGAAGCAACTTAAATCACTTCATAAACGCAAGTCTTCCGTTCGGGGTTGGGTATCAGTTAGGTTCCTTTCAGAGTATGCTGATATAATAACTCGATACTTATCAAATACACACTTCCTCTCGCTCGGCGAATGATGCATACCTAAAGACTGAAAAATTGCAGCGGTCACATCGCTAGACAAGAAAGGAAAGAGAATCAATCCGCTTACATCTGTCATCGATTAACAGTAGGATTGTGGTACAAATACTGCGTTCAAGTATGACGAATTACCTCAGGTAGAACTATCTATTATCACACATTGAGAAAATATTGTTCTGATGAAACACAACTAGCTCTTTTTCTCTTCAAACTTCCGGGCTGATTGACCGTGGTCGATGTGTAAAACTTTCTCCTAACGTTTTACACATTGACCAAGGCCTATCAGCCCGGAAGATTCAAGTTAAGTCAGTTCCTGCTGTGAAAGCGTCCGCTGTATGACCAACTAGTTATTTTTATCAAAATGAAGTAATGTTCTCCACAGGGGATCTCAAATTGATTCCACATTTTCTACATTTTTGACACCGCTCCTCACAAGCGGCTTCTAAACAAAATGCGTGCACGTGGCATACCGTCTCAGAGCTGCAACGGGATGCGTCATTTACTGTATGAAACGACTGTTCGTAGTAACTGATGGAAAGACTTCGAGTAAAATAGAAGAGATATCCGGCGTTCTCCGAGGAAGTGCTACACGCCACTGCTGTTTGTAATCCATATAAGCGGTTTAGGAGACAATCTGAGCAGACCTCTTAGATTGTTTGCGGACTATGCCGTCATTTACCCTCTCTTTACTAAATTCATCAGGAGATCAAAATCAGCTGCCGAATGGTTTAGACAATATGTATGTTTGATGCGAAAAGTGGCATCTTTAAACAATACAAAATACGAAGTTATCCACATGAGAACTGCAAGAAATTCGTTTAATTTTGGTTACACGAATCTAAATGCTGTTCCACGAATCTAAATGCTGTCAATTCGACTATATATCTTGGGATTGCAATTATAAACAACTAAAATTACAATGCTACATAGAAATTGTGTGCAATGCGAACCACAGACAGCGTTTTATAGTCAGAATACTCTGAAAATGTCAACAGGTCTATAAAAGAGTTTTTTTTTACACTATGCTTGCCCACCTTCTTTTGGAGTACTGCTTAGCGATTTGGCATTCATGTCGGATAAGATTGACGGAAGATATCGGAAAAATCCAGAGACGGGCAGCTGACTTTGCATTAGCGCGAAATGAGGGAGAGAGCGTCACGGATATGATACACGAGACGGGGTGGCAATCATTAAAACATAGATGTCTTTCATTGCGGTGAGGTCTTTTCACGAAGTTTCAGTCACCATCTTTCCCCTCCGAATGTGAAAATATTTTGTTGATGCTCACCTACATAGGGAAAAATGTCATTGTAACAAAATAAGAGCTCATACGGAAAGAGTTAAGTGTTCGTTTTGCCCGAGGGTGGAAGTGTAGATAAATAGTCTGAAGGTGGTTTGATGAACCCTCTGCCAGGCACTTAAGCGCGATTTTCAGAGTGGTCATGTGGATATAGATGCAGACGTAAGCAAGGAAGTTGCTTGTTCCCCCACAATATTCAAGCGCCCTTTCAAGGTAGAGGAAAAAATACCATGATATGATAATAAATGTTGGAGAATGTAATCCCTATAGCACACAGACGGCAGAGATCAGCTGATCCAAGCAACAGATGAAGATAAAATGCCTCACGTACTACACACACTGAAAGAAGAATATCAGAATAATTAGGGTTGGTAATGAGAGCAGACATGTCAGAATCAGATGGAATAAATTACGGACAGGCAATGAAACAACATAGAAGTCAAGGATGACGCGGCGAACGGTCGGTACCGTTGGGCCTTCATGAGATGTTGGGGATGAGTTTAGGTTTTAGTAATACATGAGTGCAATGGACTAATGTAGTGTTATGTTTGTGTTGTATGATGATGAGAGAGGGGAGGAGCTAAATCCAGTTGCGGAGCATAGTCTACTCCTCTCTAAAGCCAGCCGGCCGCTGTGAGCGAGCGGCTCTAGGCGCTTCAGTCCGGAACCGCGCTGCTCCTATGGTCGCAGGTTCGAAACCTGCTTCGGGTATGGATATGTGTGATGAAACTTCCTGACAGATTAAAACTGTGTGCCGGAGCGAGACTCGAACTCGGGACCTTTGCATTCCCCGGGAAAGTACATTACCACTTGCCGCTAGAGCACTTGCCCGCGAAAAGCAAAGGTCCCGAGTTCGAGTCTTAGTCCGGCACACAGTTTTAATCTGCCAGGAAGTTTCATATCAGCGTACACTCCTCTACAGAGTGGAAATCTCATTGTGATGTGTTTGATGTCCTTGGGTTAGTTACGTTTAAGTAGTTCTAAGTCTAGGGGACTGATGACCTCAGATGTTAAGTCTCACTGCTTCGAGTCATTTGAATCTTGAAAGCCCCCTACCTTAGCGTCCGCCAGGCGGATCACCTTCAACAGTGTACATACCATCATTTCATGATAGCAAGCGAAGATGTTTGGAGTTTAGTCCAAGATATTGGGGCGGCCATATGATAACGGTATAGATGTCATACGCCGTCAACTTTCGAACTGGCTTAATTCAGTGTCGAGCGCCACTGCGCAGACGTGAGTCTTGACTTCGGCTATGGAGGTGCACATTTTGACTGTTGAGAGGACAGTACCGAAACAGCATATATGCACTGAAATATAAGGGCGTGCTGAAATAAAATGCCTACGAATTTTTTACGTGAAAAGTCTTAAGGCTTTTTAAACAGAACAAACTTTATTAACATTCTCCAACATTATGCTTCATGTCAAAGTATTTATACCTCAACATAGTCATTCTTGTACGGACACATTTCTCCGAATGAGAGAAAGTGTTTGACTTTCTGACGGAGTAACAATCTCACCGCTGCTTCCACCGCTTCGCCGGCCAGAGTGGCCGAGCCGTTCTAGGCGCTACAGTCTGGATCCGCGAGACCGCTACGGTCGCAGGTTCGAATCCTGCCTTGGGCATGCATGTGTGTGATGTCCTTAGGTTAGTTAGGTTTAAGTAGTTCTAAGTTCTAGGGGACTGATGACCTCAGAAGTTAAGTCCCATAGTGCTCAGAGCCATTTGAACCATTTTTGATCTTCCACGGAAACATGAAAATCGGATGGGGCCGAATCGGGACTGTGTGGAGGACGATCGACGGCTGTGAACCCTTTGTCTCAAGGAAAGGGTGCAACATGTGTGGACGAACTACTCGAATTCGTTCTTTCAGTTTTATGAGGGAGTACCGTGAGTTATGCAAGTTTTGTCGTATTTTGTCGCATTATTTGTTAGACTACTTTTTTCGTTAATCCTTTAGCGAATTGAAATGAGCAACGGTCTTCCATTACCCCTAGACTTAGTGATACAATGTTTGAGGGTGAGTCGATAAATAAGCCGGAAAGGAGGTAGGCAGCATCAGCAGCGTTCGTAGCAACCTTAAATTTATTTTGAGTGTACACTTAATACTGGTGCCTTTAAGCATGTACCACACCTTGTAGGTTCCAGAACACCGTGAGCATGGCTTTGCTTGCTGATTATATGATCCTGTAGTTATTTTTGCGTCGCTGATCCCTTGTGGCGGAAGTCTACTGATGCTCTCTTGTTCCCGGGGTCAAAACGATAAACACAGCTTTCATTACCTGTCGCAGTGCTATCAAGGAATCCTCCACCCTCACACTCCAACTGCGAAAGAAACTGTTGAAAGATGTCCATTCTCTTCTGTTTCATGTCAGAAGTGAACATTCGAGGCATCAACGATGCACACAGTTTCCTGTACCGTAGCTCTGCAGTGATGGCCAGCACAGGCTCTCGTTATATGCCACTCTTACCTGGGGCCTGTGCCTCAGTTATGTGTTCATCAACCCCGTCTCGATGAGCCTCGTTGGTTGCCGTACGCTGTCGTCCATTCTGAGCAGTGTCACACACTGGTCGTTAGCTGCAGAAAGATCCTAACCATCACCCGAGACATGGGTGATTAAAACATTCATAGACAGGGCGCCCAAAATATGTGAACCAGCTCACTCAGACGATGATATTGAACACCTTAGAGCGACCTTGAAGAAGAATGGGTATTCCAACAGAGAGATAGATCGTGCACTACTCCCTAGACGGACAACCAGGACGGACGAGGATGGACACAAACCCAAGGAGAAAGTGTTCTTACCATTTATCCGTAAGGTCACTGATCGCCTTGGAAAAATTTTAAGCAAGTACGATGTGGAAACTGTTTTCAGACCCACCACGAAAATAAAAGAATGCTTAAGATCAGCAAAAGATAAATGACATCCTCTAGCTACACCAGGTGTCTATAAAATTCAGTGCTGTTGTGGAAAGGTCTATATAGGCACAACAAAAAGAAGCGTTAACTCCCGTCTGGGCGAACATAAAAGAGACTGTCGCGTGGGAGATATTGATAAATCGGCTGAAGCGGAAGATGTGTTTCAGGGTGATCATGAAATAAAGTTTAATGAGACGACAGTCATAGCAAAGACGTCGCATTATTATACGCGAATGTACAGAGGGGCCATTGAGATTGGCCAACACTGCAATAATTTTAACAGAAAAGATGAAGGCATTAAGCTGGATAAGATATAGATGTCAACATTGCAGCAACAGCGTGACAATCGATTAATTTCAGTTGAGAAAGTTGGCAATATCAGAAATCATAGCACAGACGAAGTCACGTGACTGGCAGCGGTGCCCTCTGGATTGCTTATATATAAGGCGCTCACTTATGCTCTCGTTGCAGTTCGGTGATTGTCCTCGGAGGATGCCTTCCGCAGTCGACGGCGAAACGTCAGGGGATGTATGGACCACGGTATCTCAGCCCGGAAGTGTTAAGTGATGACAACACCTGCTGTGAAAGCTTTCATTCTATGATCAGTGTCACATAGTTTGGTATTAGCGTCAGCGTTTCCTTCGTTACAAACACGAGCAACCCAACGTCGCACACTGATGATGTCGATACAATCATCACCGTACACTAACTGTATTCTTCTACGGATCTCAATTGGAGGTGCGTTTCCTCCTGTCTGAAAGTCGATTATAGCGTACTGTTCCTCACACACCAACATAGTTACGTTACACATCGTCATGTTAAACGCTGCTGCCCTCTAGTAATATGCATGACAAGTAGTACTTGAACCGATAATGAGAACAGAATAAAAAAATTCGGAGGTATTACATTTTAGCACACTCTCGTAGTATTCGTGAGATATCCCTTTCAGAGCCCCATACTTAACAATCATATACATCCGCTCGTTCGACAAAAGATAAATACCCAAAGACTCGAAAGCTGCACAGGCCGCACCAATATTCAAGAAAGGCAACAGTATTAATCCAGTAAATTACAGGTCCATATCATTAAGGTCGATTTATAGTGGAATTTTGTAACATATATTATGTTCGAACATCATGAATTACATCGAAGAGAACGGTCTACTGACACAGGGTCCACATGGATTTAGAAAACATTGTTCTTGTCAAACACAACTATCTCTTTACTCATACGAAGTGCTGAGTGCTGTTGACAAGGAATTAGAAACTGATTCCGTATTTATACATTTTCAGAAGGCTTTGGACACTGTACCTAACAAGCGGCTTGTGGTTAAATTGCGCGCTTACGGAATATCGTATCAGCTATGTCACTAAATTCGCGATCTCCTGTCTGAGAGTTCACTGTTCGTAGTAACAGACGGATCGTCATCGAGTAAAGTACAACGATTTCTAGAATTCCCCAAGGTAGTGTTATAGGCCCTCTGATGTTCCTTATCTACAACGTGAGTCACTAGCTATTGCCACCTAGAACAACCTCCGAAAGTATGATAGTAACTGCAAAGTTTGTGAGACAGGTGTTGCATGGGACAACGGGGACCATAATATGACGTTGGTTTCTTGTTGCTAGGTAGGGTCGCCTCGGAGATATGAAAGTCAACCTTATTTTTTTTTGTTTTTTAATGGAGTGCTATAGTTTGGTACTTATTTTCTGATAGCGGCTACCGAGACGAATGCAATGATGTGTGACAGTGAGGTCTTTGAAGGTTAACGAAGGTCAGAAAGGTGGCATGAACGTCCATTTACAGGTGTTCGAAGAGATGACCATTGTTCTCAATGCAGTGCTGCAGTCGTCTTATCATGAACTGAGTGGTATTACTTATCACATCGGCACTTACCAATGCACACGCTCTGACATTTCTTCGTGGAAATAGCAAATATTCGCCGTATACGGCGTATCCATCTAACGTGCCATTGACATGTAAACACCATTCGACGGTTTCGAAATACAACGCTAATAGGACCGGTAAGGCTAGTATCATCGAATCAAGCGAATATGAATGATGTATTCCTTCGAAGAACAAGTCGATATGCTTCTCATTTACGGAGAATGCCAACGAAATTCAGTGAGAGCCAGAGACTTACACTCTGAAAGACGTCCTCAACGTACTCACCCTACACGTCGTACATTTAAATATGTGTATGATAAATTGAGAACAACTGGATCTTTGACGCATCGGAAACGTACACGGCAAAGGAAAGTTACTAAGGAGGAAACGGAAATTGGTACTCTTGCCACTGTATTTCGAGATCCCAGTGTTAGTTCGCGTCATATCGCAAGGGGATCTGGTCACGGGCCAGAGTAATGTTGTTCGTGCTCTGCATCGCCATAAATATCATCCTTACCGAATCAGTCTCCACCAAGAATTAACTGGTACGGATTGCATCTGGCGCACTGAACTCTGCCGATGCCCTCAACTTCAGATTCAGTGGGATTACACATTTATTAATTTGATTTTATTTACTGACGAGGCTATATTCACGAACCATGTAAATTTTAATCTGCATAACATCCATTACTGGACAACTGAAAATCCATATTGGCTGCGGCAAGTTCCACACCAAAACACGTGGTCGGTGAATGAGTTGCGTGGGATTCTGGCGGACAGAATTATAAGTCCCTATTTCATCAAAGGAAGTCTTAATGGCAGGTAGAACAACAGATTCCTGCAAGAAACATTAGGTTTGTTATTGGAAGAAATACCTTTAGGAACAAGGAAAAGAATGCGGTATCAACACGATGGGTGTCCGGCACATTTTTCGCTGATGGCAAGAAATGATTGCAGAGACAGTTCCCAAATCATTGGACTGGACGCGGAAGAGATGTGTCGTGGCCAGCTCGTTCGCCAGACCTGACGCCTATGGATTTTTTCATGTGGGGATTCATAATAGATATTGTTTATAAAGACGTTCCAACTAAACCTGAAGATATGGGAGAGAGAACTGCCAGACCATATGCTTAGGCAAGTGCCGATGTGATAACGAATGACACTCAATCCGTGATAAGTAGATTGCAGCACTGCATTGATACGAATGGTCATCGCTTCGAACACCTTCTGTAAATGGACGATCATACCACCTTTGTGACCTTCGTTGACCTTCAAAGACTTTACTATTACACATCACTGGATAAGTTTCGATAGTCGCTATCAGAAAACAAGTACCAAACTAGAGCATCCCTTTAAAAAAAAACAAAGTTGACCTTCATACCTCTGACGTGATCCCACCTAGCAACAAGAAATCAACATCTAATATGATCCCTATTGTCCCATGCAACATCTGTCCCACAAACTTTTCGGCTCCTGTCATACTTTCGGAGCTATTCTAGGTGGCAATAGCTAGTGACTCACCCTGTATATAAAAGATTTAGGAGACAATCTGAGCTGACGTCTTAGGTTGTTCGCAGATGATGTTCTCGTCTATTGTCTTGTAAAGTCATCAGAAGACCTAATAAATTCAAAACTATTTATAAAAGATATCTCTACTGTATGAAAATTGGCAGTTGACCCCAAATAATGAAAAGTGTGAGGTCATCCACATGAATGCCAAAAGAAATCCGTTGAACTTCCGTTGCACAACAAATGAGTCAAATCTAAAGGTCTTAAATTCAGCTAAATACCTAGGAATTACAAGTACGAATAACTTAAATTGGAAAGAACACATACAAAATGTTGTGGGGAAGGCGAACAAAAGACTGCGTTTTACTGGCAGAACTGGAGATGTTATCACATCTACAAAAGAGACTGCCTGTACTACGCTTCTCTCCCCTCTTTTGCAGTACTGCTGCGCGGTCTGGAGTCCTTACCTGGTAAGACAAACGGTGTACATCGAGAAAGCTCAAACAATTATCGAGAAATAGGGGACCAAGTATCACTGACGTGATACTGGATTTGAGGTAGACATAATTAAAACAAAGGTGCTTCTCGTTGCGGCGGAACCTTCTCAAGAAATCTCAATCGCCAACTTTTTCCTCCGAATGCAAAAATGTTTTGTTGACGGCTGCCTATATAGAGAGAAACGATCATCGTAATAAAATAAGGAAAATCAGATATATTACGGAAAGATTTGTTCGTTGTTTTCCGCGCATTGTTCGAGATTGGAATAATAGAGAACTATTGCAGAGGTGCTTCGATAAACCCTCTGCCAGGCACTTAAATGTGATTTACAGAGTATCCACGTAGATGCAGCTGTAGACCTACGCTTGAGGTACCCAACGCGAATCCGTTAAGTACAATCATCTATATTTGGTTCATTTTCCGCACGTTATGTAATTAAGAGTGTATTAAGGACCACTACACACTTAAGACGTAGCAATAATATATTTAATGTTTTTTTGGTTACAAGGCTCTCACGCACGTGAAAGAAAAAAACTTGCACGATCAGCCTAGAAATCAAGTATGGCTACCGACAGCGTTTACCAGATCCGTAGAGTGGAACCCGTAACTTAAATGCAAATAAAACAGGCCGGAAGGAAACAGGCAATACACATAAAAGACGGAGTGTGTTGTCATTAAGCCGACCGTGAAATTCCTCTTATTGCCTGAAATGACTTTACTTTTCAAAGCAATACTGAATTTTTCGTTTGTCGCGCAGAGTAGAATGTAAAATTGAAATGAAAGAAGGTATATCTATTTATCGAATAATGTAGAAGTTTTCAACGGGAGGAATTTAACACGAATATTGTACTGAACTCTTATGTTCAGTCGAAAAGAGATAGTTTTATGGACATGAGGCTCACAGAAAAACGGAGTTAACGCGTGTTATGTGTTACTGCAGACGACTAAAATTCATGGCGCTGAATTCTTTAGTGGAGCAATGGGACCGGGTTCTAATTTCCAAGACGCAAACATCGGGATGTGGCTAAGCCACGCCTAACGACCATTGGTCAGCGGTCGGAAGCCCGTTAATCCGGATTATCCCTTCTGCCCCCGATCCTTTTTGTCCCTTCCTTGCTGCGAAGTCGTTTCTTCCGGTGGCGGTGATCGCTGTATTCGGCAAGATTACGGAGACCGTAGCTCACCTGAATGGTTCTTGTATTGACATACATTGAAAGTAGCGTATTAGAAATGTACTTGGATGTTCCGCATACATATTCTGATCAGCTAGAACATTATAAGCGTATGGGAGCTACATCATGAGAAATTCACTGTATTTAACAGGTGTTGAAGACGAAGAAAAGTCATTCTTTCCTTTTCGCGTGTACAGAATATTAAGATGTTGTATGAACGATTTTAGTAAAGAATTCATTGAGGCACCATGCTGAGTATAACAGAAGCTGCGAGATTCGTTGTACGACATTTACCGCTGCATGTAACTGTAAGGGTCCAATGGTGGTAAATTTTCTAGCAGGTCTTTGCTTGTCCTTGACTCATGCAAAAAAGCTGATGCGAAAAAGTAGTGTAATTTAGCACTTCAGGCTATGTAGTAGGAAGTGTCCGTAGCTAAAGGGCAAGGTACATAGGTACATAGGTACACCTGACTTTTTTGGTTGGTATCAAAAAATTCACAAATTTTCTTCATGACTACTTTGCAGATGACATGCTGTCAAAACAACAAAAACAGCACAAAAAACCGATCTGCGAAAGTACATTTTCACTAACAATGAAATTTTCCGGCGAGAAATCAAAACATACAAAACAAAATTCACGGTTTATAATTTTCAGGCTGACAATAGATAAACGATCATCAACTTTATATTAAAATTTACAGAAATGAAATAGACCCACAGAAGATGAGACATAGGTTTCTACACAGGTCTCTGTGAATAAAAAGAAATAACTGGTGTTTTAGATAAGGCGGAATTTTTTAAAAAAAAGCAAATTTTCGGGCTTCTGAATGAAATTAGAATCACATAAAGGTATTCGCACTAGATATCGTTTGTACAGTATTTGCTGCTGTTACACATGGGGTTCTATTTGTGCATAATTTACAAATATTTCGAGCTCTACATATTTTAAGTGGTTTTTAATACACTTAAGCTATTTGGAATATGTAGTTGATTGTTCAGTTGCAGATTTTTATGGCTAGTAAAATTCTATATATTGTTAAAGCTAGTTGTATAGCTTGTGGACAGTTAAGACAATCTTAATTGGTTGTGTACCATCTTAAAACATTACTATGGAACCTATGACATATACAAATTAGCTAAGTTTCGTGAATGTCTTCACAATTGTACGTGGTCTGAAGATGCTAATTTGTGTTAGATTCTAAAACCTTCATCTTGAAAATGTATTTAACTTGTAATTTTTTTTTTTGACACTTGTCCTTAATTTTATTTCGCTTACTACGTTGGTTTGTAGTGGAGTAATAACGTCATAGGCAGACGACTAAATACATTACAGACAAGATTATATCGGTTGAAAGGCTGTTAAAATTCAATAGAATACTCGTTTCTGGGTACATGACCAATGCATTTTTGAACATGTTTTCAAATTTGGAAATAACTTATTTTGAGAATAGCTGCGGCACATAAAACGCGAATGTCATCATTTAAAAAATTGGGTAAATAAATATATTAATCTACTGTAGCAGGGCTGACTAGAGGCGAAAGTCTGAACAATCATTCAATGTACAACGCTCTCCCCTAGATAACGTTGCAATGGAATATGAGTAATAACGGGAGAAACGACATTGTATTCGTAAGGAATTTTGATGTAAATTTTAATGATTGCAGTAGTACTATCATTTGAATTTGAATCATTGTACTGTGAAATATGGCATCCAAAACGGAAAACTACTGTCAGTACTGAAAGAAAATGTAGTTCAAAGAAAATGACTGTCATATCTGTTGGAGAATTTGACACGCGTTTGAATTTAATTGTGGAACGTTCAAGATGGCCGGCAGGCCGCTGTGGCCGAGCGGCTCTAGGCGCTTCGGTTTGGAACCACACTGCTGCTACGATCGCAGGTTAGATTCCTGCCTCGGGTATGCATGTGTCTTTGATGTTCATAGGTTAGTTAGGTTTAAGTAGATCTAAGTCTAGGAGAGTGATGACCTCAGATGTTAAGTCCCATAGTTCTTAGAGCCATTTTAACCATTTTTTGAGACTGGTCACTTCTCATTAATGATACATTTATGGTAATTCCGATAAATGTTAAGAGAGTAAATAACAAGAATTGTACCATAACTTTCGAAGATACGTAGTTCTGAATTGCTATTCGTTGTTACTCACTTCCCAACGCGTGTTGGCACTTCTGGTTCTGCCGATGCATGATAAGAGATAGTTGAAATATATTATGATACTAAACTTTCTATCTTTCCACAGAAAGAAAAAAATGTGAACAAGGCTAACTTCTTCGCCAAAGAAATACAATGTAGATTGAATCTCGTGTTCACGAAGTGGAACGTTTGATGTTCCATGTACCATGAGGCACTCTTCCTTCCTTTCTCGTGTTTAATTCTTCCGTGTCGACATTAGTAATGAGGCGTGCGAAACTTTGCTGTATATAAGTCTCACGAGAAGTAGGGGGCAGACAGAGAGAGAGATGGAGGGATTGGGTGGGAAGGGGGGGGCGGGGAGGGCATACGGAGACGGAGAGAAAAAATCCGCGAAGACATACAGTTACGTATACTTATTACAACCACTAGACAGTTTGATTCAGGGCCCCTTTCCGTGACTTCATCCTTTAACAATCGACCTTATGATGACACATTTTCCATATATGTAATGGAATTTTTCTACGATTTGTGAACTCAGACACGTACATGGAAGATTTCTGTGGTAGTTATTTCATGGTTCAGAATGCTACACTAGTAGCAGTGAACTGCTGAATCTCCTGCATATTCCGGACTTTTGAGCTTCCCACTATACATCTGTAAGGTTTTGTGATTCTACATTTATTTTTTAAATAATAATGATATAAATAAAAATAAGGAACCTTGCTCTCCGAATCTCCATTTGCCCACAGACTAGGGTGAAATAGAAATTAAATATCATAAATTAGCATTTCGACTATGGCAATTACACTACGATACCTTGTTGATGGTCACCAAGGTGGCGGTGACCGTTAGAGAGGCTCCGATATCTGAAGAAGGGCGCCAGTGGCGCAGGCATACCTTCCTAGCAGGTAGGTGGCGGCTAGGACCAGTCAGGTATAAGTCACCTATGAGATCTGGAGAATTCTCTCAGAACTAGCTTGCAAAACAGGCACAGCTCTTAGTTTTTCTTTCTTTTTTTTTTTTTTTTCATCCGTCTACTGACTGGTTTGATGCGGCCCGCCACGAGTTCCTTTCCTGTGCAAACCTCTTCATCTCAGAGTAGCACTTGCAACCTACGTCCTCAATTATTTGCTTGACGTATTCCAATCTCTGTCTTCCTCTACAGTTTTTCCTTCTACAGCTCCCTCTAGTACCATGGAAGTAATTCCCTCATGTCTTAGCAGATGTCCTATCATCCTGTCCCTTCTCCTTATCAGTGTTTTCCACATATTCCTTTCCTCTCAGATTCTGCGTAGAACCTTCTCATTCCTTATCTTATCAGTCCACCTAATTTTCAACATTCGTCTATAGCAACACATCTCAAATGCTTCTATTATCTTCTGTTCCGGGTTTCCCACAGTCCATGTTTCACTACCATACAATGCTGTACTCCAGACGTACATCCTCAGAAATGTCTTCCTCAAATTAAGGCCGGTATTTGATATTAGTAGACTTCTCTTGGCCAGAAATGCCTTTTTTGCCATAGCGAGTCTGCTTTTGATGTCCTCCTTGCTCCGTCCGTCACTGGTTATTGTACTGCCTAGGAAGCAGAATTTCTTAACTTCATTGACTTCGTGACCATCAATCTTGATGTTAAGTTTCTCACTGTTCTCATTTCTACTACTTCTCATTACCTTCGTCGCTCTCCGATTTACTCTCAAACCATACTGTGTACTCATTAGACTGTTCATTCCGTTCAGAAGATCATTTAATTCTTCTTCACTTTCGCTCAGGACAGCAATGTCATCAGCGAATCGTATCATTGATATCCTTTCACCTTGTATTTTAATTCCACTCCTGAACCTTTCTTTGTAGTATTGGGTGTTTAATGTGCCAGTACAAGAGTGTGCTTATCCCGGTATTCTTCAGTTTTTTTAATGGGCACGAGATTTACTGAAAAAGCGGCAAGGTCATCTAGCCTCACTCTTGTCTATGTCCTGGAGCGTCCATGTAGTTAGTACTCACAGTTTTTGTAGATATTTGTTCACGTAGTCGTCAGCTTCCTCCGAGTTGTGCCTGCAGCAACTCTCTCGTTATGCAGACGGATATTGTTTGTTATTCCATGAGTATAATGCTTGATGCAAATTTACTGCGCAATGCAGATGGTTTTCTAATAATCGCTGCTTGCGTTTCCTCCTGAGCCTCCATGTTCAGCCGATAGTTCACCTAATGAATGTGATGGTAACATCTGCTGAGTAATATCTGCTGAGTCGTTGAAGTGGCATCATTTTCCTCTTCAAACTTCTTCATTGTCCAGTATTGCGATCCATCTGCTGGGATCTTGTTCAGGATACAGTGGCTGAACACTCCTGAAAAAGATCGCAGCAGAGTGAGCGAAACTTTGAACAATGAAGTTTGAAGAAGAATATGACGCAATCTGAGAACTCAGAATCCACGAAATCCTGCATTCCTGCTTGCTGGATGTGCCTGCCCTGAACCTGCACCAACAGTGGTAACGATTCAGCCGTGAAGTATGGACTTAAGTGGGAAAAGTTTAGCAGTCTGCCATTCTGTACATGACCACCCCAAGGTTTTCCGAGTAAATACGATGCCTCGTGTAATGATAGTCTGTAGGTATGTATTGTTCTGTTGCTCTATTATTTAAGATTAACACAGTTTAAGAAAACAGAAGCCACTGTAATTACACGCACCGTAAGTGCGGTTTACCGAGCGATCTAACGCACGGCTTTCCGGAGTGGGAGGAAGCTCCTGGTCCCCGGCACGAATCCGCCCGGCGGACTTATGTCGAGGTCTGGTGAGCGGGGCAGTCAGTGGATGGTTTTTAGGCGGTTTTCCATCTGCCTCGGCGAATGCGGGCTGGTTCCCCTTATTCCGCCTCAGCTACACTATGTCGGCGATTGCTGCTCAAACAAGTTCTGCACGTACGCGTACACCAACACTACGCAAACACAGGGATTACACAAGTCTGGTATGAGATGATCCATGGGGGGGGGGGGGGGGAGGCAGGGGGGAGACACCGGGGGCCGAACCGCACAATGACCCTGGGTTCGGTGTGGGGCGGCGAAGGAGTGAAGTGGACTATGGTAGTCGTCGTGGGGTTGTGGATCACTACGGCTGCGGCGGGGCGGAGCCTCTCCTTCGTTTCCAGGACCCCAATTAACATAAAATATAATACATACAAGTGTGACATTAAACATAATTAGAATAGTGGCACAGTTCTTTCCTGTAAATATTCTTTGTGCGCTCTTTAACATCGCACGAGATGAAACGGTGAAGATTGAATTTAATAATTCGGCATTTGCCAGGAGAAATTTACGGAAATCAGAGAAACTAAATCTGGATGGCCGAACTCGGATTTCCACCATCGTCCTAGCGAATGCGAGTCCAGCTTTGTTTCACTGCTGAGAGGAGATAGCTACTTCACCATTTCACTGCTCTGCATAGGTAATCCATTCAGCTGGTCAGTTACTTTCTCTCCGCTTTGAGGTGCGACGTTCAGCAAATTTCTGTCAACTAGTTTAAACAGTTTACACCATATTTTCTCCTTTCAATAAAACTGACTGTTCTAGCTACATCAGTTTAGGAGGAAACTGTTACGAACATATTACTGTATAACTCAAGAAATCTAGGCTCTAAGTGATTTGATGCAGGGAAACAGTAAAATTCAGTTTCGTTACCAGAAAGTAAATAAGAAGAGAAAACGCGCTTTCAGTTCGCCTTTATTCGCAGCAGAAAACAGGCCTAACAGGAAGCCAGTCTTCTTCATAAACAGTAACCTATTTTATAATACCGCAATTACCGCTTACGCAACTCAGGTAGCAAAAGAGATAATAGCGCAGCCAGTGGCGTAAATTCGAGGACGAAATTAATTTAATTTGTTCGGCAGCCCACGTAGCAAGTGTAAGCGAACAAATTAGTATTCACTGCGATTACCAGACTGCTGCTAACAGAGACTAATAACGACCCCACACGTTGCAAACGTAATCACGAAACTCGCAGTTCATGGCCAAGGCGCCGTAAAAGACGCCAGCGGAACCGGTTACGGAATGCAGCTGGCGTGCAATAAATCCACGACGGTATGAATTACACGTATCGCGGAATCCTCTCAAATAGGAGACGCCACAGTCTCCACACATTCATTTGTGTCGACGATGATAAACGTTCTGGCTTCAGTAGTCACAAATGAAAGACAGCTGCAAACAATCAAATTGAAAGGCCTGCCTACTATTCAGCAAGTTGCTGTGATATTGATTCTGTGTCTGTACTTAGAGATGCCTGTGAGTATGCCAACTACACACTGGAGAAATGTGCTCCTCGAAGAAAAAATTACTACACTGGGCCCTCCATGCCCTGAAAGCAGCTGTGAATCGCTGTGGTTTTAGCTGCGTGATGTGCTCGATGTTGGAGTCATCAGTTGGCTGCCACTCATAGTTTACCTCAGCATGCGCGGGTCATCCAGACTATTGGATGCAAACTCTGACGTTGTTCAGGGGTAGTCTCTGTGGTTTGCAAAGAGATTCAGATACTGCGACTTTTTAAACCAGTCAAGACGTTCTGAGCTTTCATTACGGTGAGTAGTCGAAGCGACAGACTGTCGCTACATGGCTGCCAATGCTCTGGATCTCCTTAAATTAAGAGCTAAATGCAAGACCTGCTTGTCTAGCGGCTCGATGTGCCACATCTAAAGCCAGATACGTATGGCCTTAACTAATGGACATGGTGACATACAGTTAAAGTATGCCCAAAATATGACCGTGAGGTCTACCAATGTTTAGTTGTTGACATAATGTTCAACCCTCATTGAGTACTCCCTCAAACCCACTATCCCTGTGGATATACTTATCTGGTTCCGATGATAAACAGGAACTTTGCGTAATATTTGATTCTTATTGTTATTAGTGAGCACCTCCATAAAAAGTTATTCTATCAAATCCGTATAGCTGTCGCCAGTGTTGCTGATGGAAGTCGAGCGTTCAGTGTGTCACCTGAAACTGTCAGACCAAACAAGTACCTCGCGCTCCCGTCATTATGCCAGCAGCTGCATCAACTCACTGAACAACTTTACAGAAGTGTCTTCTTTCAGATGAGGTAGCTGCTTTCATCACGGAGGCTTTTTGCACCAGAATCAAAAAGTGTCATATGGATCAAATTACCACTTGCACAATCCAAAATAACATTGAACGAGAATTTTCAGTACGTTAAAGTGGATCAAAATAGTAGTCGGGGATCCTCTATAACTTCCGATTCAGTGCGCAAACGATTATTGTTCATAACACAGTGATTGAACCGTATTGACACTGAGGGGTCAGGGATTTTCTCTGCCTCGTGATGGCTGGGTGTTGTGTGGTGTCCTTAGGTTAGTTAGGTTTAAGTAGTTCTAAGTTCTAGGGGACTGATAATCTAAGATGTTAAGTCCCATAGTGCTCAGAGCCATTTTTGAACTGATATAGGAGAGCTAAAAACTGAACTTTTCCAAGGAAAAGTATTTCAGAAAAATGGTTCAAATGGCTCTGAGCACTATGGGACTTAACTGATGTGGTCATCAGTCCCCTAGAACCTACACCTACTTAAACCTAACTAACCTAAGGACATCACACACATCCATGCCCGAGGCAGGATTCGAACCTGCGACCGTAGCAATCCCACGGTTCCGGACTGAGCGCCTAGAACCGCGAGACCACCACGGCATGCAAAAAGTATTTCAAACGGTATCGATTTTTTATCAATGTTTACACAGATTTGCTAATTAGTGTAGATTTAAACTCCTGGACCAATTCCTTACTTGTGAAACTGTGCAAGCAATTGCCTGTACAAGGGCTGGCTTTCACAGGAAATTTGTCTTTTGGTTCTAGGTGTTTTATTACTGGCATTGTCGTGTTGAAGCAACAGGCAAATAATTAGTACTCACACAGAATGGTAAGAAAGGAGCGCCGAGGAAGGAATGTGCATCGAACTTTAGTTACCCAAAAAAAAAAAACTTGATTTATGGACAAAGTCCTCTGTCCGTAGTGAACATAACATCGACAGGACACAATATTCTAGTTCAAATTGTTCAATGGTAGCGGTCGTGCACTTCCAGACTGTAGCGCCTAGAACCGCTCGGCCACTCTGGCCGGCACAATATTCTAGTCTTTCATATTGTCTTCATTATTTCATGGAAATGTACCGTACGATTTAAGTGTCAAACTCGCCACGAGTTCTTCTCTTATGCCACCATTTTCATCTCGTAACAGCACTTGATCCAACTCCTCGATTATTTGCTAGATACATTCCAAGCCCTGTCTTCCTCTGCAGTTTTTACGCTTTATAGCTCCCTCCAGCACTATAAAAGTTATTCCCTGATGTCTTAGAAGATGTCCCATCATCCTGTCCCTTCTCCTTGTCATTGTTTTCCGTACATTTCTTTTCTCGCCGACTTTGCGGAGAACCCCCTCATCATTTGCTGTTACAGTCTACCTGATTTTGAACATTATTCTATGCATCAAATATGAAATGTTTCGATTCTCTTTCATGCCGGTTTTCCAGCAGTTTGTTTCACTACAATGCTGTGTACATTGTCGGAAATTCCTTCTTCAAATAACGCCTATGTTTGATACTACTAGATTTATCCGGACAGGAAAGCCCGTATTACCAGTGTTAACTGCTTTTTATATCCTCCTTCTTCCGTCCATCACAGGTTATTTTCCTACGTAAGCAGCAGAGTTCCTCAACTTTATCTGTTTCGTGATCACCAGTTCTGATGTTAAGGTTCTCGCTGTTCTCATTTCGGCTATATGTCATTACTTTCTTGTTTCTTCGACTTGCTCTCAATGCATATTCTGTACTCATTGCACTGTTCATTCCCTTAAGCAGATCCTGTAATTCTTCTTCACTGTCACTGAAGATAGCAATGTCATCAGCGAAGCTTATTATTGATATCCTTTCACCTTAAATTTTAATTGCACTCTTGAATCTTTTATTTCTGTCATTTCTTCTTCGAAGTATAGATTGAACAGTGGGGATGAAAGACTAAATTCCTGTCTTCCACTCTTTTTAGTCCGAGAATTTCGTACTTGGTTTTCCACACTAATTGTTCCCTTTCGGTTCTTGTACATATTGTACAGTATATCAGCCGACTTCCCCTGTAGCTTACCACCATTTATCTAAGAAATTTGAACATCTTACACTGTTGACATCTTTTTACAGGTCGACACATCCTCTGAAAGTGTCCTGATTTTTCTTCACTCTTTTTTCCATTACCAAATGCAACGTCAATACCGTCTCTCTAGTGCCTCTTCGTTTTCAAAAGACCGACTGGCCGTCATCTAAAAGATCGTCAATTCCGTTTCCCGTTATTCTGTGTATTATTCCTTTCAGAAATTTTGTTGCATGAGCTATTGAGCTGACTTTGCTATAATTATCGCACTTGGCGGCTCTTGAAGTCTCCGGAACTGTGTGGAGATGTTTTTCCGAAAATTTAATGTTATATCGCTAGTTTCATACTCAGAACTGTGGAATCAGTAATCATACAGGAAGCAAAGCATTTTCGACAGTTACTGAGAACTGTCGCGTGAAGATAATCAGTAGCATCGAATAAGTCATCCAGTTATATAATATATTGTGTGCGTTATAACTGGTTAGTCTTCAAAGTAACGCGAGCCGCTGTTTTATAGCTTTAGCCGGAACAAACTGGCAGCCATTGTAACTGTCTCCTACTACAGAGTAAAAGGGGTTATTTACCATCAAAAGCAGTCTTGATCACAAATTATTTATTCCGGTGACCGATTTCGACCACAACTGTGGTAATCTTCACACCAATGATGAAGAACCTCCTTCTGGTGGTGAATCACTACTGTACTATATAGTGGTGATTTACCACCAGAAGGAGGTTCTTCCTCCTAAAGATGGCCACAGTTGTGGTCGAAACGTGTCACCAGAATAAATAATTTGAGATCAAGACTGTTTTTGATAGTAAATATTAGTAATAACACTTGTTAGTAGGCTGTTTAGTTTTTTATATTGGTAACGCCACGTAGCGATCTGTATGAAAATCACTGGCTGTGCTGTGTGCAGTCTGTGGCTACCTAGCATTGTTGGAATAGTCTCTATTGTAGTGTTGGGCAGCTGGCTGGTAACAGGGCATAGCTTTGCGCAGTTGGTGAGCCGCCAGCAGTGGTGGATGTGGGGAGAGAGATGGCGGAGCTTTGAGAGCGGATGATCTGGACGTGTGTCCATCAGAGACAGTAAATTCGTAAGACTGGATGTCATGAACTGACTTTTGAACACTAAACACTATTAAAGTAAATACATAGCTTGTTCTTTATCAAAATCTTTCATTTGCTAATTACGCCTATCAGTAGTTAGTTCCTTCAGTAGTTAGAACCTTTTATTGAGCTGGCAGTAGTGGCGCTCGCTGTATTGCAGTAGTTCGAATAACGAAGATTTTTGTAAGGTAAATGATTCATGAAAGGCATACGTTATTGTTAGTCAGGGCCATTCTTTTGTAGGGATTTTTCAAAGTCAGACTGCGTTGCGCTAAAAATATTGTTTGTCAGTTTAGTGTAGATCAGAACAGGTAAAGAGCGAAATGTCTGAGTACGTTCAGTTCTGCTCAGCGCTTTGAAAATCAAATAATGTAAGAGGTTTATCAGCACAGTATTCCTTAATTTTTCAAAGGGGACGTTTCATACACTGATCACTGGTTGCTTCCACAATGTATTCAAAAGTAAAAAGGGTTTTCCGTGAGGTTACTCTGGCTCCGATGCAACATCTTTTCAATAAATGTTGTTTATGGTCTGTAAAACCATTTTTCAGATCTTCCCAGAATAACGCTCGTCCCACTACTCACGAATCTTCACCTTGACTCCGAACGTGATTAAAAAGAATGGCTTTCTCTTACCTTCACTAGGTTCCGAAAGTGTGTTATGAGCCCGTAATTTCCATACCCTTATTGTAGTTATTGAGGCGGTCATTGTTCGTCCACTAGACAGTGGAGTAGGGCGGGTGAAACATGGGAGTAATTCTACTGAGCACTAGAAGGGCATCTCAAAGACACGACCGGGTTTCTGGGATCACCCTGACATTGGGCGCAGCCGACGACTCCTTCCGGGTCCCGAAACGAACGCTCCGGTCGCTGACCCCGCGCTGGCCGCACTGCCAGCCACCCACTCAGAGGCCAGGCCGGAGCGCCTCTGGATCGGCGACGCCTCTCGCCGTGGGTTGACACCCGGCTGTCCCCCATTCTATGCAGATGAGCCCTGGGCGGAGCGGAGGGGCCGGCCAGATGACACGGCACGGCACCAGCGCGGCAGGCGCCCCTCGGAACCACGCCGGATACCAGCCATCCTCGCAACGCCGTCGCCACCACAGCACTACTCCTAGTGTTTGGCGGTGCCTACACCACAACTGGTATTTCTGCAATTTTTGCTCCACGTTCGTACAAGATTCATTACGACTACAATAATAGAAGCCGACCTCGGGGAAGATCAGTTTGCATTCCGTAGAAATGCTGGAACACGTGAGGCAATACTGACCCTGCGACATCTTAGAAGCTAGATTAAGGAAGGGCAAACCTACGTTTCTAGCATTTACGTATCTAGGAAATACGCTCAGACTTCAAGAAGAATATAATAATTCCAATCAAAAAGAAAGCAGGCGTTGACAGATGTGAAAATTAGCGAACTATCAGTTTAATAAGTCATGGATGCAAAATACTAACGCGAATTCTTTATAGACGAATGGATAAAATTAGTAGAAGCCGACCTTAGGGAAGATCAGTTTGCATTCCGTAGAAATACTGGAACACGTGAGGCAATACTGACCCTACATCTTATCTCAGAAAATATATTAAAGAAAGGCAAACCTACATTTCTAGCATTCGTAGACTTAGAGAAAGCCTTTGACAAAGTTGACTGGAATTGTTTCAAATTCTTAAGGTGGTAGGGGTAAAATACAGGGAGAGAAACGCTATTTACAATTTGTACAGAAACCAGATGGCAGTTATAAGAGTCGAGGGGCATGAAAGGGAAGCAGTGGTTGGGAAGGGAGTGAGACAGGGTTGTAGCCTCTCCCCGATGTTATTCAATCTGTATATTGAGTAAGCAGTAAAGGAAACAAAAGAAAAATTCGGAGTAGGTATTAAAATCCATGCAGAAGAAATATAAACTTTGAGGTTCGCCGATGACATTGTAATTCTGTCAGAGACAGCAAAGGACTTGGAAGAGCAGTTGAACGGAATGGATAGTGTCTTGAAAGAAGGATATAAGATGAACATCAGCAAAAGCAGAACGTGGATAATGGAATGTAGTCGAATTATGTCGGGTGATGCTGAGGGCATTAGTATAGGAAATGAGACACTTAAAGTAGTAAAGGAGTTTTGCTATTTGGGGAGCAAAATAACTGATGATGGTCGAAGTAGAGAGGATGTAAAATGTAGACTGGCAATGGGAAGGAAAGCGTTTCTGAAGAAGAGAAATGTGTTAACATCGAATATAGATGTAAGTGTCGGGAAGTCGTTTCTGAAAGTATTTGTATGGAGCGTAGCCATGTATGGAAGTGAAACATGGGCGATAAATAGTTTGGACAAAAAGAGAATATAGAAGCTTTTAAAATGTGGTGCTACAGAAGAATGCTGAAGATCAGATCGGTAGATCACTTAAGTAATTACGAGGTAATGAATAGAATTGGGGAGATAGAGAAATTTGTGGCACAACTTGATTAGAAGAAGGGATCGGCTGGTAGGCCATGTTATGAGGCATTAAGGGATCACCAGTTTAGAAATGGAGGGCAGTGTGTAGAGTAAAAATCGTAGAGCGAGACCAAGAGATGAATACACTAAGCAGGTTCAGAAGGATGTACGTTGCAGTACGTACTAAGAGATGAAGAAGCTTGCACATGATAGAGTAGCACGGAAGCTGCATCAAACCAGTCTCAGGACTGAAGACCACAACAACAACAACATATTAATAAACTGGAGCACCAAAGAAACTGGTATATGCATGCGTATTCAAATGTAGAGATATGTAAACAGGCAGAATACGGTGCCGCGGTGTGTAACGCCTATATGAAGGGCTTATTTCAATAGTGGTACAAGTCCATTTCAGTTCATATTGAGATACAGAGTCCTAAAGTTAAATGAGCGCTGAAAAATCTGCGGTTGAGATACCATATTAAAGCATATGGCTTCTTGCTAGATGTGAACCTTTCAGTTTGTTTAGCTCATTAATTTCAGGAGCATTATAGACAGAAAAGTGGATGTTATGGACTTGTACTACTATTGAAATAAGCCCTTCATGGAAGACAACGTCTGGAACAGCTGTTAGATGGGTTACTCCTGCTACAATGCCAGGTAATCAAGTTGTAAGTGAGTTTGAACGTGTTGTAATGTCGGCGCACGAGCGAGGTGATACGGCAGCTCCGAGGTCAATGAAGTGGGGATTTTCTGAAGAAAATCCTTCAACGTGACAGAAGTGCTAAACTTCGGCAAATTGCTGCAGATTTCAATGCTGGGCCATCAACAAGTGTCAGCGTGTGAACCATTCAACGAAAGTTCATCGATATTGGCTTTCGGAGCTGAAAGCCCATTCGTGTACCCTTGATGACTTCACGACACAAAGCCTTACGCCTCGGCTGGGCCCACCAACACCGACACTGGACTGTTGATTACTGGAAACATGACTCCTGGTCGGATGAGTCACGGTTCAAATTGTATCGAGCGGAAGGACGTCTTCGGGTATAGAGAGAACCTCATGCATCCATGGACCCTGCTTGTGAGCAGCGGCCCTGTAATGGTTTGGAGCGTTGCAGCTGGAGTGATATGGGACCCCTGATACGTCTCTGACAGGTTAAAGTACGTAAGCATCCTGTCTGGGCACCTGCAGCCATTCATGTATATTGTGCATTCCGACGGACTTGGATAATTCCAGCAGGACAATACTACATAGGGGCTCCAGGAACATTATTTTCAGTTTAAACACTTCCGCTGGCTCCCGAACTCTCCAGATATGAGCACTATTGAGATTATCTGGGATGTCTTGGAACGCGCTCCACCCCCTTGTACTCTTACGGATTTATGGACCCCCTGCAATATTCATGGTGTCAGTTCCCTCTAGCATTACTTCAGACATTAGTTTCTTTAGCTCTTCAGCGTAGAATCCATTGCTTTCCAGGGCACGGCAAAAAAAACTAACGCACTGCACTGCATATAAACAGGCGAAGAGATCTGCTACTGTTCACTTGCATTATTTGAGAAAAAAATCAGTGGAAGCAATAAAATACATAGAACTAACTCCCGAAAGCAACCGAAACTGAAAGCGAAAGCAGTCATAATGGTGCAAAACGACATCCCGATACACCTGACCTGTTACAGTTACTCTGTCAAAGACATGCACGGGTGTACATGCACCAGTCATAATACCACCCCACACCATCAAGCCACAACCTCCATATAGGTCCCTTTTAAGGACATTAAGGGGTTGATATCTGGTTCCTGGTTCACGCCAGATGAAAATTCGGAGAGAATCACTGTTCAGACAATACCTGGACTCATCCGTGAACATAACCTGGGACCATGTACTGTGTTCTTCACACCAGGCTTTACGGTCTCTCACCATCGGTGCCCGCAGACGGCCACGGAGTACTGCAGGTAGCCTCGCTCGGGACCTTACCGCCGCCCCTGGAACAGTTGTCTCCAGACACACAGTCTACACGCGACTGAAAAGACATGGTTTATTCGCCCGGAGACCTACAAGGTGCATTCTAGTCATCCCTGCCCACAGGAGAGCCCGGCAGTATACCCGTGGATTGTTCGAGCAAAATTTATCGTGTAAATCATTTGAAAATTTAATTTCTGTTATAGAACATTTATGGTAACAACTACATAAGTGATGTTAAAATACTCCTTATTGACATTATTTCACTAAATAAAGCCAACAGTATTATATTTTTCTATCAAGCAGAAATCACATACTTTTGTAGAATCTTTTCAGTAGTACACAAAACTGTTAGAGAACTGAATTTTACGTTCTGAAGAATTATGGTATCTCTGTAGGGTTTTAAACTTGCATATAAATTGCATAAATTAATATTCAGTACTGAGACCTACATTTTTCTTTACAGTCACACAAAACACATTTAATATTAACTAACACTAAGTATTTTGTTGGAGAAACAAAAAGGTTCTCAACACTATTGTCGTAAAGGTCTTCTACTGAGTGGTCCTCTTGTTCGCTAGCAGAATTGTGATCACTAGCTATTGAAGAATCCTTCTCTTCTCCTTGTTCTGTGTCGTTGACACCATTCTCTATCCGCTGACTGTAATTTTCATCGAACTTAGTGTGTGTATAATTGTCACACTCGTGCTAACACATTTTGTACTGAACTGACGAAATCAGGCGCGTAGTTCACGAGGCGGGGTCTAGGAGACCCGACCACATGTCAACAACAATCAAATAAGACGATAACGCAACCCACAATAATAATTTGTAGGGTTGGTGATTAAAAGAGGGTAGATGGTGGATAAAAACGTTCCGCCATAACCGATCCACTAGAGCGTCTTGGAAAATTCTGGCGCGGTCTGAGAGAGCACACCTGATGAGTTGGGGTTAAGACGAAACATGTAGCTGCTACACCTGGATTGAGATAAACCTCTACAAATGAAATAAACATGTTCTGAAGCTGTTTCTATTACAAAAACTCCCGGTCTCCTGAAGTCCCGACCGTCCACGATCTACTGCATCTCTGTTATCGTCTCCCGTCTGCAGCAACTCCAGTTTTAGTGACGAAGGTAATGAAGACGCCTCGAGATTGTCCACACTGAAGACTGTCCACAGGCCGTGGCCGACCCATCACTACCGACTACCCGCTTTGTGACCTTCCGCCGCTGGTACCACCGGATGCGGTATGGAGGGGCGTGTGGCCAGCACTCACCACCTCTGTCTGTCTTGGTGGCCTTTTAACAGCTACTACTCGTACATAACCAGTAGCTCTGAAGCAATACTGTGAGTATACGCTTCATGAGTAACCCAGCTAGTGGACAGTTAGAACGCACTAACATTTTTATTTCTATTACATTTTCAATGTGTCACACTTCCTCGTCCTCGTCCACCTTTCCAGTATCTACGAGAGCATGCTGTGTGCATGTGTTAGGCTTATAAATGTGAAGCGTTGTTTAGAAGGACTGTCAATATTTGTGGTACGCTTCTCAAAAGAGAAACCAGGGAAGCTAAACACAGGGATTGCTTGAAGCACTTCAGAAAGATCGTTCTGAGGAGTGTCGAGGGCAAAGGTTGGCCTGCAGCCAATAGAAAGCTGGCAGTTCGGACAACGGCTGGAGTGGCCACTCAGTAGCATGGCGGAGAGAGAGGTAGCCGGGACGTGCTGAGGAGGGGACGCAGGGTGGAGGCGCTCCGTCTGGAAGGTGGTAAAGATGTGAAATGCAGCATATCAAAGTAGACACAGCCTTCTAACCAACTTCCCCTCTTTGGGCCGTCTCACGAGCGTACTTGAAAATTATGTGTTCAAGCACCTCTGTGGGCAATTTTCCAGCTCTGTGCTGTCGCGCTAGTGCGTCAATTTGTGTAGCAGCGGCATTTTGATGAGTGCTTTGCGGCATGCTTCAGCGTGGCGACTCACGGGCGGTTTGTGCCCTGGTGAGTGACAACGAATTCCCTTCAGCCTTCCTATAGTGCGACCACTGATAGGCTGATAATACGAGACTAGTTAGCTATTTGAATACTTGTCAGCAACGATAATGGACCAGTGATTCAAGATTATGTTCGATTATAACATCTGAATCTGTAATAAAATTACAGTTACCTAAAAAAAGCAGAGTTGGAATTTTCAAACGATTATCTCTCGTTTCCCAGATCTCAAATCCGTCATTACAAGAGTAAGAATCACCTTATTACCTTAGTGAATAACGCCAAATCAACTAGCATTCGCCGCTCGGTGTAGCTGCGCGTTCTTAGTTGAGTCGCCCAGCTTGGGTTAGCGCAGTTCCCCCCCCCCCCCCCCCCCCCCCCACCCACCCACCCCCCACCCCACCCCACCCGTCCGTCGGAGGTTCGAGGCCTCCATCGGGCATGAGTGTGTGTAGACTGGCAATGTCAAGGAAAGCGTTTCCGAAGAAAAGAAATTTGTTAACATCGAGTATAGATTTAAGAGTCAGGAAGTCGTTTCTGAAAGTATTTGTATGGAGCGTAGCCATGTATGGAAGTGAAACATGGGCGATAAATAGTTTGGACAAAAAGAGAATATAGAAGCTTTCAAAATGTGGTGCTACAGAAGAATGCTGAAGATCAGATGGGTAGATCACTTAAGTAATTACGAGGTAATAAATATTTGTATGGCGTGTAGCCATGTTCAAATGGCTGTGAGCACTACGGGACTTAACATCTATGGTCATCAGTCCCCCAGACCTTAGAACTACTTAAACCTAACTAACCTAAGGACATCATACAACACCCAGCCATCACGAGGCACAGAAAATCCCTGACCCCGCCAGGAATCGAACCCGGGAATCCGGAGGTGTGTAGCCATGTATGGAAGTGAAACGTGGACAATAAATAGTTTAGACAAAAAGAGAATATAGAAGCTTCCAAAATGTGGTGCTACAGAAGAATGCTGAAGATCAGATGGGTAGATAATTTAAGTAATTACGAGGTAATAAATAGAATTGGGGTGATAGAGAAATTTATGGCACAACTTGACTAGAAGAAGGGATCGGTTGGTAGGCCATGTTCTGAGGGATTAAGGGATCACCAGTTTAGAAATGGAGGGCAGTGTGTAGGGTAAAAATCGTAGAGGGAGACCAAGAGATGAATACACTAAGCAGGTTCAAAAGAATGTAGGTTGCAATACGTACTGAGAGATGAAGAACCTTGCACAGGATAGAGTAGCATGGAAAGCTGCATCAAACCAGTCTCTAGACTGAAGATCACAACAACAGGCCTAGGGACCGATGACCTCAGTAGTTTGGTCTCAAAGGAACGTACCATAAATTTCCAAATTTTCCAACTAGCATTCCGCTCTTTTGCAGCAGGAATATGGGTGTACGCCTGAAAAAATGCTAGCGGTTACCGCCCCCGTTATTGAGTGCGTTTGTTTGTGCATGTGCATTGTTACCCGTTGCGTGCACTAGTGTTTCATCTAAAATAAAAATCAGAATCATACTCACACGAAATACACTCCTGGAAATGGAAAAAAGACCACATTGACACCGGTGTGTCAGACCCACCATACTTGCTCCGGACACTGCGAGAGGGCCGTACAAGCAATGATCACACGCGCGGCACAGCGGACACACCAGGAACCGCGGTGTTGGCCGTCGAATGGCGCTAGCTGCGCAGCATTTGTGCACCGCCACCGTCAGTGTCAGCCAGTTTGCCGTGGCATACGGAGCTCCATCGCAGTCTTTAACAGTGGTAGCATGCCGCGACAGCGTGGACGTAAACCGTATGTGCAGTTGACGGACTTTGAGCGAGGGCGTATAGTGGGCATGCGGGAGGCCGGGTGGACGTACCGCCGAATTGCTCAACACGTGGGGCGTGAGGTCTCCACAGTACTTCGATGTTGTCGCCAGTGGTCGGCGGAAGATGCACGTGCCCGTCGACCTGGGACCGGACCGCAGCGACGCACGGATGCACACCACGACCGTAGGATCATACGCAGTGCCGTAGGGGTCCGCACCGCCACTTCCCAGCAAATTAGGGACACTGTTGCTCCTGGGGTATCGGCGAGGACCATTCGCAACCGTCTCCATGAAGCTAGGCTACGGTCCCGCACACCGTTAGGCCGTCTTCCGCTCACGCCCCAACATCGTGCAGCCCGCCTCCAGTGGTGTCGCGACAGGCGTGAATGGAGGGACGAATGGAGACGTGTCGTCTTCAGCGATGAGAGTCGCTTCTGCCTTGGTGCCAATGATGGTCGTATGCGTGTTTGGCGCCGTGCAGGTGAGCGCCACAATCAGGACTGCATACGACCGAGGCACACAGGGCCAACACCCGGCATCATGGTGTGGGGAGCGATCTCCTACACTGGCCGTACACCTCTGGTGATCGTCGAGGGGACACTGAATAGTGCACGGTACATCCAAACCGTCTTCGAACCCATCGTTCTACCATTCCTAGACCGGCAAGGGAACTTGCTGTTCCAACAGGATTATGCACGTCCGCATGTATCCCGTGCCACCCAACGTGCTCTAGAAGGTGTAAGTCAACTACCCTGGCCAGCAAGATCTCCGGATCTGTCCCCCATTGAGCATGTTTGGGACTGGATGAAGCGTCGTCTCACGCAGTCTGCACGTCGAGTACGAACGCTGGTCCAACTGAGGCGTCAGGTGGAATTGGCATGGCAAGCCGTTCCACAGGACTACATCCAGCATCTCTACGATCGTCTCCATGGGAGAATAGCAGCCTGCATTGCTGCGAAAGGTGGATATACACTGTACTAGTGCCGACATTGTGCATGCTCTGTTGCCTGTGTCTATGTGCCTGTGGTTCTGTCAGTGTGATCATGTGATGTATCTGACCCCAGGAATGTGTCAATAAAGTTTCCCCTTCCTGGGACAATGAATTCACAGTGTTCTTATTTCAATTTCCAGGAGTGTATTATCACGCACATTCAACCACAGCATCCAGTGGAGCTGATAAGAATACTGTGTCATACTAGTGAATGAGCACCAAACAACCAAGCGGGCAAGCAGCACAGGCCAGCAAAGCAAACAAAAAGACGGTTACCGCGCAGCTCCTTAATTGGCCTCACGAGGCTACTTGCACACCCTTCCAGTCCCACAACAAGGAAAAATCCCTAACTGTGCCGGCAATCGATCCCAGGTCCTCTGCATGGCTGTCAGCCGCACTGACCACTCACTTCAGGTCACTGAAGAAACAATCATAAATTATACTTACTGATCAGTACTAGAAAATGCGCGAGTCCTCAGTCCCAGCGGGGCAGTATTTTAATAAGCAGTGACCAATTAGATTTACACTACTGTACATTAAAATTGCTACACCTAGAAAAAATGCAGATGATAAACGGGTATTTATTAGACAATATATCATACTAGAACTGACATGTGATTACATTTTCACGCAATTTTGGTGCATAGATTCTGAGAAATCAGTACCCAGAACAACCACCTCTGGCCGTAATAACGGCCTTGATACGCCTGGTCATTGAGTCAAACAGAGCTTGGAGGCGTGTACAATTACAGCTGCCCATGCTGTAATTGTACACGATACCACAGTTCAAGAGTAGTGATTGGCGTATAGTGACGAGCCAGTTGCTCGGCCACCATTGACCAGACGTTTTCAATTGGTAAAGATCTGGTGAATGTGCCGGCAAGGGCACCAGTCGAACATTTTTTGTATCCAAAAAGGCCAGTACAAGACCTGCAACATGTGGTTGTGCATTATCCTGCTGAAATGTAGGGTTTCACAATGATCGAATGAAGGGTAGAGCCACGGGTCGTGACACATCCGAAATGTAACGCCCACTGTTCAAAGTGCTGTCAACGCGAACAAGAGGTGACAGAGACGTGTAACCAATGGCACCCCATACCATCACGCCGGGTGATACGCCAGAATGGCGATGACGAATACACGCTTCCATTATGATACTGTAAACAGATCCTGAATTCACTCAACAAAAGAAAGACGTTTTGCTATTCGTCCAGCCAGGTCTCCGAGCTGATAGTCCATGCTGCTGCAAACGTCGTCGAACTGTTCGTGCAGAAGTTGCTGTCTTGCAAACGTCAACATCTGTTGACTCAGTGATCGAGACGTGGCTGCACGATCCGTTACAGCCATGCGGATAAGATGCCTGTCATCTCGACTGCTAGTGATACGACGCCGTTGGGATCCATCACGGCGTTCCCTATTACCCTCCTGAACCCACCGATTCCTAATTGTGCTAACAGTCATTGGATCTCGACCAACGTGAGCACCAATCCGCAATCGCGATAGGCTACAATCCGACCTTTATCAAAATAGGAAACGTGATGGTATGCATTTCTCCTCCTTACACGAAGCATCACAACAACGTTTCACCAGGCAAACGCCGGTCAACTGCTGTTTGTGTATAGAAATCGTTTGGAAACTTTCCTCATGCCAGCACGTTGTAGGTGTCGCCACCGGCGCCAACGTTATGTGAATGCTCTGAAAAGTTAATCATTTGCATATCACAGCATCTTCTTCCTGTCGGTTAAATTTCGCTTCTGTAGCACGTCATCTTCGTGGTGTAGCAGTTTTAATCGTCAGTACTGTATGTCTCTCGTGCGATTTCCAAAATCGTTTCAGACTACTGCTGGAATGGTTTCATCTGAAGGGTCAGTCTTCGGTCTGAGACGGTGTTGTGTGTCGAGTAACCTCTTCATCGCCACTTCAAGTGTTAGACTGGGACTTCATAAGGTCTAAATCAAGGAGGCGCACAGAACGTCTCCATCAGAAAGTGCGCCGCCTCCTGGCAAGTCCAGCGAGCGCAGACGCTGCTACCGCTGGCGCTTCCCGTGGTGCGCCGCCGCGCCGGGCTTCTCTTTAAAGTTGCGGGCCCAGCGGTGCTACAAAGTGAAGCGCCGATAGCCGAGCCGGCTGGGCTGCGCCGGCCGACAGCGAACCTCGCAATGTTTTATTCATACGTGACGGCAGTTTAACGTTACGTCATTACAGACAATGCGGCGGGAGGGGCGGGACCGGGCGGGGAGGGGAGGGGGCAGACAAAATCACTTATCTCGCAAAGTGATCATAATAGCGGGCTAAATGGTCCAACGCATATTTTCACGCTGACATGGTGGACCGACCTTAATGGCCGTCCGCATGAGCTTCATGTGACGTCGGAGACGGCAACCCTTTCTCCTCCTCTTCTTCTTATTCTTTCCATTCTTGCTTTCTTTTCCAGCCTGTCCTATTCTCCTTTTTTTACTTTATAAATAACAAAGAAAAAAATCACCTGTCGCGACAGAGTCTGGGGCCGTATTAGGCGGGAGCACGAGGACGAGTCCGTTTCCATAGCAACGCCCTCCGAGGAATGTCCCACCGGCTACAAATATTGTGAGGAGGCGCTGCGGCGAAAAGGAACAACAGAAGCCGAGAGACGGGAGTGAGGCAGGGGCGGGAGGGGGCTGAGTTAATTCTCCACGGCACGGTGCGGGATTCAAAGAAGGCGACGGACAGGTGCGCTCCCGCCTCGGGAAAAACAGAAGCCGCGCGGAATTCGTCCGACGGAAGTTACAGCTTCCCCATAGCCCTCCCCATCCCACTGTGGCGAGGGCAGAGGAAAGGGGTTTGGCGTCCCTTTTTGTTTCTTGCAGCCGCAACGGACGGCTGACTCTTAATGAACGTCGCAGATTTATGGCTTTCCCCGATCTGTCCGCGAATCACTTGTAGTGAATTCGTTACGCCGGCGCACCTGATTTGGGCACTTATCTCCGCTGAATCACCCGAGGGAATTATCACTCATCCGGACGTGTGCTGTGGGGTGCGGGAGGGGTTGGACGGTGGAGGGAGGTGAACGAACGTCACCTGCCGTTTCTGCACGCAGGCAGGTGGACACTTCTGCCTGTCGTTTCCTACTGCGTAGCAGATTCGTCCTGAAACTGTCGCTACTAAAATGGGTGATTCTGTTTTCACAACTGTCTGTCATTGGCCCAACGCTACGAAGGTGAAGTTACAGGCTATGTGGTCCGCGAGACATAGAGAGGACCACAGTCGATAGGAATATTACAATTCTCAACACTGCCTTCAGCAAAAATTTCATTATCAATTTATTGCCAACAGGTTTCTACGATACGTTTCGCCATTATCAGCCCCTTAAAGTAGTATGAAAGCTGCAACATTAGCATTCAAAAGCAAAATTTTATCTCGAGTTATTTCGAACTAAAATATCTAATAATCATTCTGTTGTTTAAAAGTGATCTATATACAACCTAAATAAATGGATTGCAAGATACTGCAATTATAGATAATAAAATGATGATTATGGTGTGTGTGTGTGTGTGTGTGTGTGTATTGGAGTGTAATGATCATGCTATACTCCATGTCGGTACTGAAATGCACACGGTCACCTATGTTAAAACTCAGTCACTGTACAATGTAAAGCGTAGACCCAGTACAGAACAGAACCGATCACGTACGTACTTGCAAAGCTAAAACAATTGAAACCACGTTACATCGTTTGTACAACAACAGCGTCTGAGGTTGAATATAGGTTACCAACAGCATAGCAGTACTGATAAAGAGTACAACATGATGATTACATCCATTCATTAAGCTTGTAAATAGGTCATTTTTAAACAATATAAGAAGTATTATATATTTTAATCCCAGATACAGTCTGGCTTTCGAAATCATGATGGTGCAAATGTTTGTATTTTCTTATTACTTTTAGGGTTTGGTGATGATGAAGTGTATCGTCGAAACTGATTGCAAATAAATTGATAATGAAATTACAGCTCATGGTAGTGTTGAGAATTGTAATATAGAACAAGTTTCTCCCCAAAGGCCATCAGTCACAGCATCACATAGAACGATCAATTGGAGAATAGTGACAGCAGACGTTTAGTGCAGTCCTGTATGTCGTGATTTTTCCTGTTTTCAGATGATGTAAAATATCGAAGGAAGAGATGGCCCTGGCAAGCCTCCCTCCAGAATCTAAATTCCCACTCACGCCTCAGTCCACTTGGGCTTCCCCTCAACTCGAACAGCAATGCAGATGATCTCCAACTGTCCTGGGATAGTACCTCAGCATCGAACAAAATGGATGACCCTGGATGAAACCCACCACATGCCTGGCTTTCAGGCACTATCCCCTGTTTTATTCGATGCTGAGGTGCTGTTCCAATTCAGTCGGATATTCTCTGCAATGCTGCTCGAGCTGGGGCGGTGAGGCGTGAATGGGAATTTGGATTAAGGTTCAAATGGCTCTGAGCACTATGGGACTTAACTTCTGAGGTCAGACCTCGGTTCCAGAGTATAGCGCCTAGAACCGCTCGACCATCCTGGCCGGCACAAGGTCAGTGTGTATGATTATGCAAAGCCCTGTGCGAGGGTGGCGTAATGCTTAGTCCATCTGCCTAGTGAACATGAGACTCAGGTACAAATTCCTGCCTTCATACACATTTTCCCTCGTCGCTTCAGTCTGCATAGATACATTACAGATGTTTGAGACTTTCAAAAGTATTTGGAACCTACGGTTTCATCTGATTAAACCACCTATGTCTAGGTTTCAGAGAGGGGCCCCCTGTTTAGTTCGATGTTAATGTGTTGTCCTATACGGCTGGAGAGCCGCTGTAGTGCTGTTCAAGTTTAGGGGGAATATCAAATGGGCTGAGACGTGAATGGGATTTTGGATTGAGGAGGGAGGCGTGCTAGCGTAGTCCTTCCAGTTCTGCAAGGCCACGGTGCTATAGTGGCGTAGTGATTCAAATGGCTCTGAGCACTATGGGACTTAACTTCTGAGGTCATCAGTCCCCTATAACTTAGAACTACTTAGACCTAACTACCCTAAGGACATCACACACATTCATGCCCGAGGCAGGATTCGAACCTGCGACCGTAGCGGTCGCGCAGCTCCAGACTGTAACACGTAGAGCCGCTCGGCGACACCGGCCGGCAGTGGCGTAGTGGTTAGCGCACCTGGCTAGTGAGGTTGGTACCTGGGTTTGAATCCCGGCGTTGGTACACATCTTCATTTGTTGCTTAATTTTGCAAATGTACATCATGGATGTTTGAGACTTTAGAAGATCTCTGGAACCACATAGTTTCATTTGGTTCTGGGTTTGAGATTCTATGTGATGTTATTTTAATGATTAAAAAATAGAGTCAAGTTCACAAAGAACTTGGTAGTATGACGTCACTTACCAGTACGACGTTGCACCTCATCCAGGACGGAGGCATGGGCTTAGTTTGTTGGTAGGGGTGTCACAAAGCCGTTGTATCCTCTCCTGAGGCAAGCTGGACCACACGTGTTGTAACTGGTCAGTAAGATTGTGGACCTGGGCGCTTTGACAGAGTTGATATCCCTTCTGGTCCGACAAGTGCTCTATTGGGGACAGATCTGGGGGTCTCGTTGGTCACGGGGAGGCAACATCACGGACACGGTTCATAGAGACCCGCACCAGCTGAGAAACAGCGGACAATGCTATCGCATGAGAGGCAACACCTCAGCGCACAGGATGTCCGTGACGTGCCATCGTGCCGTCGATCACTCACTGCCATCTCTGACCTGAAGTCATACCCGACAGCTCCCCACAACATGATGCTAGAAGAAACACTGATTTATCAGTCCAAAACACTGGAAGAATGACCCCTCCCGAAGTAGCTGCCGTACTCCCTGACAATGGTAATCTGCGCTACTGGAGAACTGAGACGTCTCGCTGAACACAGTGTGACGCCATTCACTAGCAGTCCATGTTTCCCAGTCACGGCACCACTATAAGCGCAACCGTTTGTGTTGTGGTGTTAACGGCAGCCAACGCACAGGGACGGTATTAGCCTAGTCCGGCTGCTGCTATTATTTGACCAATGGTGCGTGTTGATATAGAATGTGGCAGGAAGTCTGTTACCTGTTCTCAAATATCAAATGCAGATACGAAGAGATTTCAGCGTCATGGACTGTGCGGCTGGTCCCGGCGGAGGTTCGAGTCCTCCCTCGGTCATGGGTGTGTGTACATGTCCTTAGGATAATTTAGGTTAAATAGTCTGTAAGCTGAGGGACTGGTGACCTTAGCAGTTTAATCCCATAAGATTTCACACACATTTGAACATTTCATTACAGCGTGCTTGGTACACAGTTCGACGATGTGGTTGTCAGGAGTGATCTACTGGCACCCTGATGGCGAGTACGCCTGCTCTTACGTTCCCATGGAGTCCAGCAATGAGCCACTTCATATCCGAATGGCCCACTAATCTGGATACCCTACGAGGCCATTAAATACGAAAAAGCATCCTGCTGCCGTCCTACCTGTCCCACAGGATTGCAACTCTAATCATTGACGTACCCGTGTACATGTAATAACTTACACTAACATACCTATCGTCTTCTGGGTGATTAACATTTTTTTTCGGGGCAGTCCATTTGAAGAAGCGATGGGCATTATGATGATTCATGGAGACAAGTATTAGAGATATCATGTTTAGAAGAAGCCTGAATGACGGTAATAGTAATGATGATGACTGCTCAATCACGTCTCGATTTATACTAGACATGTAGCTGAATCACTGTACTTCCACAGAAGTGATCGACTCACAAAACTGCAATATTTTCATCAAAAACCATTGAATAGAGATAAAATGGCCTTGACGTATATTTCTGTCCGCATCTAGTGGTCTAGTGGCTAGCGTTGCAGTCTAGATCACGGGGTCCAGGGTTCGATTCCCAGCCAGGTCGGGGATTTTCCCCGGCCGGGGACTGGGTGTTTGTGTTGTTCTAATCATTGCATCATCATTTGGGAAAGCGGCGAGACTGCACAGTGAAAAGATTGGGAATTTGCGCGGGCGCTAGTAATCGTGCAGTGGAGAGCGCCACAAACTAAATATCATCATCTTCGAGTTATATTTAGAGAATCAGTTTTTTGTATAAAGTCTGTTGATGGATTTATGAAGGAGCCAGCTTCTCAGTGCTTCCTGTTAACAAATTCTTAATCACCTGCCGTTAAGTTGGATAGGGGATGAGGTGCAGGGGGGAGGAGGTGGTGGGGGTGCAGATCTGAAGGACCAGGAACGTCAACAGAGATAGCGAACGACACTTTCCTGTAAGAGGTTCTTCCAGGTCTGAGACAATGTGAATTTCTGAAACAATTATCTCATGATCTACAAATATGGTCTTGATTAGTTACTTTCCTTCATCTCAATATACGACTGTTTGAGATTTTTTGACCCTTTGACAAGCGCCGCGCAGCAACTGGAGGCCAAGCTTTTGTTTGTTTGATTGAAACTGTACGTTGTACTTTCGACAGTTACTTTTATCTTCACTTCTACATCGTAAAAGCTGTAAGTAGGCTGTTTAGGTTTTCTTATTGGTAACGCCACATAGCGCTCTGCATGAAAAATCACTGGCTGTGCTGTGCGCAGTCTGTGGCTAGTTTGCATTGTTGTCTGCCATTGTAGTGTTGGGCAGCGACAGCTGGATGCTAACAGCGCGTAGCGTTGCGCAGTTGGAGGTGAGCCGCCAGCGGTAATGGACGTGGGGAGAGAGATGGCGGAGTTTTGAAATTTGTAAGGATTGGTGTCATGAAGTGATATATATATTATGACTATAAAGGTAAATACATTGTTTGTTCTCTATTAAAATCTTTCATTTGCTAACTGTGCCTATCAGTAGTTAGTGACTTCTGTAGTTTGAATCTTTTAGTTAGCTGGCAGTAGTGGCGCTTGCTGTATTGCAGTAGTTCGAGTAACGAAGATTTTTGTGAGGTAAGTGATTTGTGAAACATATAGGTTAATGTTAGTCAGGGCCATTCTTTTGTAGGGATTTTTGGAAGTCAGATTGCGTTGAGCTAAAAACTATTGTGTGTCAGTTTAAGCACAGTCGTGTATAATTTTTCTAAGGGGACGTTTCAAAGCTACATTTTGGTTTAGTTCCTAAAACATTTTTGTTGGTCTATGTTATTAAATAAGGTTAGGGAATGACTGGTGTAATATTACAGAACGTACACAGGTGGGTAGATACGTGAAATGGGTGAAAAGCGCTTTACAACATACACATAGAAATTTATAAAAGACTGTTTTGTGGAAAGTACTTGTTACGGGCTCCTCATAGCGTCCGAGTCACAGAAACATCAACGTTGGCAATGAATTTCACCATTATTTCTTGTGGCTGTGTGGTAGAGATTTTCCGCTGAGCTGACATCGCTAAATAAAGCAGGAGCTTGAGTTATTCCTTCTAAAGGACTTTGGAAACATTGGCAACATTTCACATCTCTGACCACTATCGTCGATCGTTGGGACTAATCTCAAAGTGACCGTAGTAGAAGTCCTATGGCATGCTCTGTAATAATCCGTAAGGTACATTCACACAGAAACAAAGGTAACGAGGCTTAGTATTATTAGGAACTGTCGCCACCATCTGGAGGGAATGCTTCGCCTTCAAATGAGCCGTCACGTATTCCTGGGAAGCGTGTCCCTTCTCGGAACTCCGCCAAGGTACACGGGCCGGTGTTTTTCTGAACAGTAAATTATCTTTGCATGACATGAGTTTTTGTAGATAATTATGAGCATCGTCAGTCTAAACGTGCAGGGTGTTCCATTCTAAGCTTTAATGCGCGAACGTACGGAATTACGATGAAGTTTCTTTTTATTGTCTTGAATCTAATGAACACAGTGGAAAAAGTAATTAGAAAAGTAAATCTCCGCCATAAAATGACATCATGTAACATAAAATTGTACTCCACACTACAAGAAAATTTCTGAGCATCATAGACACTTCCAGTTCTTTGCTCATCACTGAAGTATAGACTTTATAGATGGTAATGAGGCGCAATTAGTAAGGTGGGTAGAGACAGTAGCTTCAGCAGACGTACATTCCGGGTTGTCTTTCAGTAGCAACAGTTTATTATCGGTCTCTTTACAACCGTTGTAAGGAATGCTTTCTTAGACAAAAAAAGTCTAAAGTGACAGGATTAGTCTCACACGTACGACTTTTCTGCAATTAAGTACTACAGATGTGGACGCGACTTCATTATTTTATCCTTATTGAAGACAAGGACGTCTTACCATCTAAACGGCAAATTAGTAGCAGCTGATGTAATTTCGATGTATTGCTCACGCGCTGCCTGCGATATGTAAGCTAGAAGAGAATCTGAGACCAAAGAGCAGTATTGACTGCAGTAGGAACTGTGTAGCAGTAGGAGTTAAGTTGTTGCTAGCGAGCAGTCTGGTCTGGTGTATCGTGTTGGCTGGGCCGGTCGTGTGCAGCGATGGCGAAGTCTGAGCGTTGTAGGATAAGGTAAAAGCAGCCTCGCGCATATATAGTATTGTTACATCAAGTCCCATGTAAATATTTTAAACTAAAATCTGTTAATAATAATCTTTCTCATAAAAAGTAACTTTTGACATTTATCTCAGTTTAAAGAATTCACTAATTTCTCCAATCCTTGGCAATCCCGATTATTGAAAAGAAAAGTCAGTTCTTTCCTTTTTATAAGACAAATCTATCAGCCAGCATTGCACTTAGCTGCGCCAGGAAAATTTCTTATAGGAGCAGATATATACGCGTTATCTGGCGATCTAATTAAGGTAAGATTTTTCAGTTTATTCAGAATGATGTATCAGTGCCATGACACAGCATTGCTGACGTCCAAAATTTACCAGGGTAAATTGACTGTCAATTATTGAAAGGTTATAGGTTTGTCACATTGTATTATATTTTCACTGTTGGTAGTTACGCTAAATGAGAGTATTATTCATATTATTTTATTTTGTGAGGAGGTTACAGTACTTATTGGAAATAAAATTCAGTGTAAGATAATGATGAAAAATATTATCTTGCGTATGATCCTTTCATAACGATTTCGGCTTTCTTACTTTGTGCACTTCGTGAAGTTTGACGGAAAAACTTAAATTTTAACTATGTGACTCGTTGTCTGAGTGAATAAGTATCAGATTACAAATTCATAGAGTTGGGGTTCAGTCCTCGGTCGAACGTAAGACTTTTTCTGTCACTCGTCCCCTTTTTCTCCTCTGGGAATGACTTCTATATATGAACAACAGCAAGATGCGCCACGGTTCGCATTCCAAATTAAACTGTGACAGAAAAAGTCTTAGGTTCGATCGAGGACTGAACCCCAGTTCTGTCACTCGTCCCCTTTTTCTCCTCTGGGAATGACTAGTAAAGCACTGTGGGCTTTCTAACCAACTTTCGGGCTGATGACAGTTTATCTCAGGCTATTTAGTGTAGCACAGTACCTTGAGTACGTTTAGACTGTGTGTTTGTGTTGCTGCTGTTACAGAAGAAAGAGAACTGCACCGTCGAATTCAATGTAAACTTCCATAGAACTCTTCACACTCGAGAATTAAACATGCTTTAAGTGACTGAGGCACAGCGGAGAGGTTTGGGGTTTACCACAGAACTACAAGTCACCAACAGCTTCACCATTGCAAGAAATATACAGAGGGTGGACGAAACATAAAGAATATGTAAATCTTGTGCTAAATGATCATCTTTAGTATCCAGAACAACCGACATTCCGCTGAGGATACGTGGATATAAATCTTAAATCGTTTTCAAATAGATTACATCTCTGTCCACTAATCGGTTAAATTCAACGGGAGATAATGCCAGAGAGTAAGAGGGCTGACATGTAGTATTTTCCTCTTAGACCCCAGTTGTCATTTAATAATTAAATTCGTCAATTTTAGATGTTAGGAGATGAATGTGACCATTACCTTGGGAGATAAAATCGTATGCTTTGAACAGTTCTGAAGCTATTGATTGAACAGTCTAATGTAAATGGACTTAACATGCGTCATCGGCTAACTGGTCCTCTGGTGTTAGTGTAGAACGTACTGAAAACCACAGTACGACCACCAAAACCCTTACACAAACTCCGTTATGGTTCTACATTTGGAAGAAGAAGGACTATATTTTACTTCTCCTTGGATTGCTCCTTGTGTTAGTAGCAGCGCTGTGAATAATGAAAAAGTAGACACGTCCATTTATACATGTCTGACGGTGAGAATCGATTTTGAATCCCATATATCACTGGAGCTTCTTCCTCGTATTTACCTGGGCTACAATAGGTCAACGTCTACAGGGTCTGATGACTTAAAACAACACGACGGTTACCACAGATTTAATGATGGCTCAAAATACTACTAAGATGTTGACACACAAGGGGAAACGAAAACAGGAATCTGAGCATTTGTATCCCCGCAAAACATCACAACAGAGTATCGGTGACAGAATCATAGAAATGCTCGCAAGATAGTAACATGGAAATATAGGAACCGGTCTGCGTTATCGGAGCAAGGAGCCTCAAAAAATGGTTCAAAAGGTTCTGAGCACCATGAGACTTAACAACTGAGTTCATCAGTCTCCTAGACTTAGAACTACTTAACCGTAACTAACCTAAGGACATCACACACATCCATCCCAAGGCAGGATTCGAACCTGCGACCGTAGCAGCACCGTGGTTCCGTACTGAAGCGCCTAGAACCGCTCGGCCACAACTGCCGGCGGCGTAAGGAGCGTAAGGCCAGCGCCAGCGCATATGGCCAGAGTAAACTGCTGCACTGAGCACAGTGGTTCAAGAACGATCGATGGTGGACAGCCATTACAGTGATGGGCTACAGAGCTATGGTCACTGGCTAATGCGAGATAGAATGCTCCTGGTCGTGATACGGGCAAGCGACTCATTAAGAAGTGCACACTGAGATGACAAAAGTCATACGATACGTAATAATATCGTGTCGGACCTCCATTTGTCCAGCAGCAACCCGAAGTGGTGTTGACTCTACAAGTCGGAAGTCGCCTGCAGGAATACTGAGAAATTCTGCCTCTGTGGACGTCTATAATTGTGAAAGTGATGACGGTGTAGGATTTTTTTGCGACAAGAGACCTCTCGATTATTTTACATAAATATTCGATTGGATTCGTGTCGGGCGACCTGGGTCGTCAAATCATTCGCTCAAATTGTCCAGAATGTTCTTCAAACCAATCGCGAATAATTGCACCCCAGTCACATGGTGCATTGTCATCCATAAAAATTCCATCGTTGTTTGGAAACATGAAGTCCATGAAGGGCTGACGTGCTGTTATAGGCACTACACGAAGCCTGCAAACTCCTAGTTTTATTTTCTATGCCTGAGTAGAATGCACTGTTCACCTAATGACCCATTCTGTCAGGTGCTTGCCAGGCGTGCTAATAGCAGGGAAGAATGGGTCCCAATTGGCAATACTGTGAAGGGGAGTTTCCGAAGCGGCAGTTGCCTTAGAAGCAAGGGAAGCCTACAGAAATCCTCGGGCACAAACCTTGGTTACAGACGGAGGATGGAAACTATTGTTAGTTAATTCTGGGATAGTATCTGAAAGACTGGTGTTTGTGAAAGGTGTTTGTTTACATGGATACAACATAAGGATCTCTAAGGGGCTTAGTGGTATACCAGCACTGTATCTCAGCGTGTTCGGTCAGGGGACTGACCACCTACTGTAACAAAAATATTGAGTGAAATTCTCGTCAGTTCAATCTGACGTGTCATATGACAGCCGCAGAGATCTGCTGAAGAAGACACGACGTACAAACTAAAAACGAGAAAAGGGAAAAAAAAGTCGTCTAGTCCAAAGGTCACAGGTTCGATCCCAGTCGTTGCTACAACTTTAATCTCACTTATCACTTCTTTCACTCACGGAAATGTTTGTATGAAAAATGACAAGTTGCACCGTGGTTACGAGTGCACGTTAATGGCACGCCACCTCCAATAAGACCATGATTAGTAAAGAATTGCGATGTCTTCGTCGTGAATAAAGCTTTATCTTTGTCCATAATAAAATTGATGCCCTGTTGAAGGGTTCAGAGTACCTACACTGATGAGCCAAAACAATGTGACTACCTGATAATAGAGTGTTGGTCCACATGTGACATGGACTCGACAAATCCAAGGCAAGTTTTTGCAGGTGCAAGGCACCAGATTACTACGCACAGACCACCTAATTCTCGTAAATTACGTGTGGTATTTTGTGTGCTCATTACTGGTGCCCTACAATGCCCCAGATGTGCTACGATTGGTCCAGACCAGGCAAATTTAGTGGCCAAGGCATCAACGCGAATTCACTATCATGCTTCGGAAAATATTGTAGCACGATTCTGGTCTTGTGACAAGGGCACTTATCTTGCTGGAAATATCATCCACGTCAGGGAAGACATCAAGTACGACTCGTTGCTGACGGTACGCAATAATTTTCACGTCGTCCGTAGATGTCATGATGGCTTCGATTCCTACCAAAAAGTATGGAGAGATAATTGCCCCTATTGCATGATACAGCCGTAGGAACCGTAATTGTCAGTTGGCGTCGCCTCATGCGAATCTCCATGTTGAACAACGTACTCCTAATAGCGTGTTCCTGCACCAGCATTGTACCCTACCTTCATATCTGCCACAGATCGCCACCTTCCTGATTTGTAGAGCAGACAAGCCCTTGATCTCCAAGCTCTGTGATCTGGCGTATAGATCCAACACCTTGTCGCCTCTTATAGTTTCGCCATCCTTCGACTACTTTCCATAGATGCTCAACGCGAAACAATCGACAGAATACCAGCATTGCCATTCCTAGATGTTCGTTCCCAGGCGGTGGACTAAAACAATTTATCCCGTGTCAATGTCCCTTATGCCCGTGCCGGAACTAAGATGATTCTCCACTCGTCTGTGTTCCGCTTTTACACTCAGGTGACGTAAGTCAGTCGTCTGCTGGCATAGGTCATTAACGTCAAGTTTCGCAGCACTGCCCTAATTGATGCGTTCATGGTGCTTGCCACATTGATAACTACGGTTATTTCACGAAATGTTACTTGTCTTTTAGCACTGAAACTCTAAGCAAACGCCGCTGCTCTCTGTCGTTAAGGCCGTCGGCCACTGCGCTATCCATGGTGAGAGGTAGTGCCGGAAACATGGTATTCCTGGCACAGTCTTGACACTGCTGTTCGCGGAATATTGAATGCTGTATCGATTTCCGAAGTGGAATGCCCCATGCGACTAACTTCAACAGGCATTCAGCCTTCAAAGTGTATTAATTGCCGTCGTGCAGCCATAATCACTTCGGAAACCTTTCTGGTTGCACAGTGGTAGCTCCGCCAATGCATTTCAATTTTATGCGTTGTATATGTGATACTACCATCATCTGTACGTGTAAATATCGGTTTACCATTACTTACGTTTCCTCAGAGTAAAAGCCGATACGGGCATTGGCCTGAGAACGAACATCTCGGAATGGCAATGTTGGTATTCTGTCGATTGCTTCGCCGTGAGCATCTATGGAAAATAGTCGAAGGACGGTGAAACCAGAAGAGGCGACAAGGTGTCCGACAAATACGCCTCGTCATAGAACGTTGTGATCAGAGGCTTGTCGGCTCTGCAAATTAGAAAGGCGGCGATCTGTGGCAGATATGAAGATAGGGTACAATGCTGGTGCAGGAACAAGTGTTTCGGGACACGCTATTAGGAGTACATTGTCCAACATGGGGATCCGTAGTAGGCGACGTCTACGTGTTTCGATGTTGACTGAATAACGTTGACAGTTAAGATGGCTGTATCATGCAATGGGGGCAATTATCTCTCCTTACTTTTTGGTAGGAATCGAAGCCGTCATGACATTTGCAGACGACGTGAAAATTATTGCGTACCGTCAGCAAAGCGTCGTACTTGATGTCTTCCCTGCCGAGGATGATATTTCCAGCAAGATAAGTGTTCATGTCACAAGACCAGAATCGTGCTACAATAGTTCTAGAAGCATGATAGTGAATTCACGTTAATGCCTTGGCCACTAAATCTACCTGATCTGGAGCAGATGGAGCACATCTGGGACATTGTAGGGCGCATTTGTGAGCACACAAAATACCACACGTATTTTGCGAAAATTACGTGGTCTGTGCTTAGGAATCTGGTGCCTTGCACACGCGAAAACTTGCCTTGGATTTGTCGAGTCCATGTCACATGTGGACCGACACTGTATTATCAGGTAGTCACAATGTTTTGGCTCATCAGTTTAGGTACTCTGAACCTGTCGAGCAAGGATTGGATTTTTTCCGTATAAAGATATAACTGTCTTTAAGACAAAGATATCGTAATCCTTTACTAATCATGGTTTTGTTGGAGGTGGCGTGCCGTTAACGTGCACTCGGAACCACGCTGCAGCTTGCTATTTTTCATACAAACATTTCCAAGAGTGAAAGAACTGATAAATGGCATTAAAATTGTGCTCTACGAATCTACGACTTTTTTTCCCCTGTTCTCTCTGTATTCTTTACGTCGTTTCTTCTTGAGCAGTTCTCTGCGGATATCGTATGACATGTCAGATTGAACTGATGAGAACTTCACTCAACATTTTTGTTACAGAGGGTTGTCAGTCCCCTGACCGAACACGCTGAGATCCGTGCTGGTATACCACTAAGCTACTAACGCCTTAATCTGTATCCACATAGCCGGTCGCGGTGGCCATGTGATTCTAGGCGCTGTAGTCCGGAACCGCGCGACCGCTACAGTCGCAGGTTCGAATCCTGCCTCGGGCATGGGTGTGTGTGTGTGTGATGTCCTTAAGTTAGTTAGGTTTAAGTAGTTCTAGGTTCTAGGGCTTTGTACCCGTGGTCTAGGGGTAGCGTCTTTGATTCATAATCAAAACGTTTTCGGTCCCGGGTTCGATCCCCGTCACTACCTAAATTTTGATAAATAATCAGCATTGGCGGCCGAAGACTTCCGGCATAAGAAGTCAGCCTCATTCGGCCAACGGCCTTGTCATAGAGGGCGGAGGAGCGGATAGAGGTTCAGGGCGCTCTCTTGTCCTAGGGGTGGGAAGTGAAGTGGAAGTGGAAGGAAGACAAGGATTTCTGGTCATATGAGTATCGGGTAATATCAACAGCAGCAGAAAATTGTATAACAGGTGTAGGATTCGTTATGAACAGGAAGGTAGGGCAGAGGGTTTGTTCCTGTGAACAATTCAGTAAACGGGTTGTTCTAATCAGAATCGACCGCAGACCATCACCGACAACGATAGTTCAGGTATACATGCCGAGGTCGCAAGCTGAAGATGGACAGATAGAGAAAGTGTATGAGGATATTGAAAGGGTAATGCAGTATGTAAAGGGGACGAAAATCTAATAGTCATGGGCGACTGGAATGCAGTTGTAGGGGAAGGAGTAGAAGAAAAGGTTACAGGAGAATATGGGCTTGGTGCAAGAAATGAAAGAGGAGAAGGACTAATTGAGTTCTGTAACAAGTTTCAGCTAGTAATAGCGAATACCCTGTTCAAGAATCACAAGAGGAGGAGATATACATGTAAATGGCCGGGAGATACGGGAAGATTTCAGTTAGATTACATCATGGCCAGACAGAGATTCCGATATCAGATACTGGATTGTAAGGCGTACCCGGGAGCAGATATAAACTCAGATCACAATATAGTAGTGATGAAGAGTAGGCTGAAGTTCAAGACATTAGTCAGGAAGGATCAATACGCTAAGAAGTAGGATACGGAAGTTTTAAGGAATGACGAGATACGTTTGAAGTTCTCTAGCGCTATAGATACAGCAATAAGGAATAGTGCAGTAGGCAACACAGTTGAAGAGGAATGGACTTCTCTAAAAAGGGCCATCACCGAAGTTGGGAAGGAAAACATAGGTACAAAGAAGGTAGCTGCGAAGAAATCATGGGTAACAGAAGAAGTACTTCAGTTGATTGATGAAAGGAGGAAGTACAAACATGTTCCGAGAAAATCAGGAATACAGAAATACAAGTCGCTGAGGAATGAAATAAATAGGAAGTGCAGGGAAGATAAGACGAAATGGCTGCAGGAAAAATGTGAAGACATCGAAAAAGATATGATTGTCGGAAGGACAGACTCAGCATACAGGAAAATCAAAACAACCTTTTGTGACATTAAAAGCAACGGTGGTAACATTAAGAGTGCAACGGGAATTCCATTGTTAAATACAGAGGAGAGAGCAGATAGGTGGAAAGAATACATTGAAAGCCTCTATGAGGGTGAAGATTTGTCTGATGTGATAGAAGAAGAAACGGGAGTCGATTTAGAAGAGATAGGGGATCCAGTATTAGAATCGGAATTTAAAAGAGCTTTGGAGGACTTACGGTCAAATAAGGCAGGTGTGTAGAATATATGAGTCTGGCAACATACCATCTGACTTTCGGAAAAGCATCATCCACACAATTCCGAAGACGGCAAGAGCTGACAAGTGCGAGAATTATCGCACAATCAGCTTAACAGCTCATGCATCGAAGGTGCTTACAAGAATAATATACAGAAGAATGGAAAAGAAAATTGAGAATGCGCTAGGTGACGACCAGTTTGGCTCTAGGAAAAGTAAAGGCACGAGAGAGGAAATTCTGACGTTACGGCTAATAATGGAAGCAAGGCTAAAGAAAAATCAAGACACGTTCATAGGATTTGTCGACCTGGAAAAAGCGTTGGACAATATAAAATGGTGCAAGCTGTTCAAGATTCTGAAAAATGTAGGGGTAACCTATAGGGAGAGACAGGTCATTACATTATGTACAACAACCAAGAGGGAATAATAAGAGTGGACGATCAAGAGCGAAGTCCTCGTATTAAGAAAGGAGTAAGACAAGGCTGTAGCCTTTCGCTCCTACTCTTCAATCTGTACATCGAGGAAGCAATGATGGAAATAAAAGAAAGGTTCAGGAGTGGAATTAAAATACATGGTGAAAGGATATCAATGATACGATTCGCTGATGACATTGCTGTCCTGAGTGAAAGTGAAGAAGAATTAAATGATCTTCTGAACGGAATGAACAGTCTAATGAGTACACAGTATGGTTTGAGAGTAAATCAGAGAAAGACGAAGGTAATGAGAAGTAGTAGAAATGAGAACAGCGAGAAACTTAACATCAAGATTGATGGTCACGAAGTCAATGAAGTTAAGAAATTCTGCTACCTAGGCAGTAAAATAACCAAAGACGGACGGAGCAAGGAGGACATCAAAAGCAGACTCGCTATGGCAAAAAAGGCATTTCTGGCCCAGAGAAGTCTACTAATATCAAATACCGGCCTTAATTTGAGGAAGGAATTGCTGAGGATATACGTCTGGAGTACAGCATTGTATGGTAGTGAAACATGGACTGTGGGAAAACCGGAACAGAAGAGAATCGAAGCATTTGAAATGTGGTGCTATAGAGGAATTTTGAAAATTAGGTGGACTGATAAGGTAAGGAATGAGGAGGTTCTACGCAGAATCGGAGAGGAAAGGAATATGTGGAAAATACTGATAAGGAGAAGGGACTGGATGATAGGACATCTGCTAAGACACGAGGGAATGACTACCATGGTACTAGAGGGAGCTGTAGAGAGCAAAAGCTGTAGAGGAAGAGGTTAGCACAGGAAAAGAATTCGTGGCGGGCTGCATCAAACCAGTAGGTAGACTGATGATCAAAAATAAAAAGTTCTAGGGGACTGATGACCTCAGATGTTAAGTCCTATAGTGCTCAGAGCCATTTGAGCCATTTGTATCCACATAAAGAAACACCAGTCTTTCAGACAGTCTCCCAGAATTAATTAAAAATAGTTTAAATCCTCCGTTTGTAGCGAAGGATTAGACCTAGGATTTCTGTAGGCTTCCCTTGCTTCTAAGGCAACTATAGTATCGGAAACTCCACTTTCAGTATTGCCAATTGGGACTCATTCTTCCCTGCTATCAGGACACTTGGCAAGCACCTGACACAATGGGTCATTAGGTGAACAGTGCATTCTACTCAGACATAAAAAAATAAGACCAGTAGTTTGCAGGCTTCGAGTAGTGCCTACAACTACACGTCATAATTATGTTGTGTTGACGGCTTTGCCTAGGGAGTTAAGTTAGAACAGGATACCCAGTACTCACGATGACCTTAGCTTTCTTTTATGAACAAATCGGCTCGCAACTTTCCTTGTGAATGTGCACGCCCCATGTTCGTCTTTGTACAAACTTTGAATATTATTACAGCTTCGATAAAAAGTCATTTCTCTCAGTTTGTTGACTGTGGGCTTTAACTCAACTGTTTAGCTGCACGTGTTACGAACGACTTCTGTTAATCTTTTGCGAGATAATTAAAGTGCTTTACAGATGTTAGACAATGAGCTTCGTAATGAGTCCTCGGAGACTTTCGCGGCGGCATGTCTGAATAAGATTCTCTCTACTTTCAAGCCGCGTCAACTCGAATAAGATTTTATTCGAATTGACACGGCTTGAAAACCGAGAAGATAATATTCAGCATCGTATTGAGCCAGCAACGTGTTTCGCTACAGCATAAGGAGTATTTTACCCTACTGTAAGTATCGTCTCGTTACGGTCTCGAATGTTTCGTTATTCGCGTGTTTTCTTCCCTTCACGCAGCACGTGCCATACTCTAGCATAATCGGCATGTTTCTCATCTCCTCAATTCCTTATTCTCAAATGGCTCTGAGCACTATGCAACTTAACTTCTGAGGTCATCAACCGCCTAGAACTTAGAACTAATTAAACCTAACTAACCTAAGGACATCACATACATCCATGCACGAGGCAGGACTCGAACCTGCGACCGTAGCGGTCGCTCGGTTCCAGACTGTAGCGCCCAGAACCGCACGGCCACTCCGGCCGGCACTTATTCTCAGTGGAGCAAGTTGTCAATGACGGGGGGTACCGAATGCATGTTGTGACTCAACACGTTTTCTTCCCCGAATGCAATTCGCAGCCGCGCGGGATTAGCCGAGCGGTCTCAGGCGCTGCAGTCATGGACTGTGCGACTGATCCCGGCGGAGGTTCGCGTCCTCCCTCGGGTATGGGTGTTTCTCCTTAGGATAATTTGGGTTAAGCACTGTGTATTTTTATTTTTTATTTTTTTTTTTTTTTTTTACAGTAGGCCACAATGTCACAAGGTGGTTTTAATAGGGCTACTGCATACGGCAGCAAGACGTCCACTGCCGTCAGGCAACGTTATGTCGTCGTGCCTTGCTACAGCAAAGGCGGGTCGCCTTACGCCAGAATGCCGTGTGTGCCCGTGGTGCAGCGGGCCTATGGATTGCTGTGCCGTAGTGTTTCAATTTACACTGAAGAACCAAAGAAACTAGTACAACAGGCTAATATCGGCAGAGCCCCCGCGAGCACGCAGAAGTGCCACAACACGACGTGGCATGGACTTGACTAATGTCTGAGGTAGTGCTGGAGCGAATTAATCCTGCAGGGCTGTCCATAAATCCGTAAGGTTACGAGTGGTGGCCGTCTCTTCTGAACAGCACGTTGCAAGACATCCCAGATATACTCAATAATGTTCATGTATGGAGAGTTTAGTGGCCAGCGAAGTGTTTAAACTCAGAAGAGTGTTCCTGAAGCCACTCTGTAGCAGTTCTGGACGTGTGGGATCCCGTTTTGTCCTGCTGGAACTGCCGAAGTCCGTGGTAATGCACAATCTATATGAATGGTAGCCGGTGATCAGACCGGATGCTACTTACGTGTCACCTGTCAGAGTAGTATCAGGGGTCCAAATCACTCCAACTGCACAAGCCCCACTCCGTTACAGAGCCTCTCAACAGCTTGAACAATCGCCCTGGTGACACGCAGGGTCTATGAGGTTGTCTTCATACCGTGTGCACGTCCATCCACTCGATACAATGTGAAACGAGACTCGACCGACCAGGCAACACGTTTCCAGTCATTAACAGTCCAGTTTCGGTGTTTGCGGACCCAGGAGAAGCGTAAAGCTTTGTATCGTGCAGTCGTCAAGGGTACACGAGTTTACCTTCGGCTCCGAAAGCCCATATCGGTGATGTTCCATTTAATGGTTAGCACACTGACACTTGTTGATGAACCAGTATTGAAATCTGCAGCAATTTGCGGAAGGATTGCACTTCTGACACGTTGAACGATTCTCTTCAGTTTTATTTGGTCCCGTTCTTGCAGGATCTTTTGCCGACCGCAGCGATGTCGGAGATTTGATGTTTTGCCGGATTCCTGATATTCACAGTACAGTGAAATGGTCGTACGGGAAAATCCTCATTTCATTGCTGCCTTGGAGATGCTGTATCCTATCACTCGTGTGCCGACTATAGCACCACGTTCAGACTCGCTTAAATCTTGATAACTTGGGACTGTTCCAGCAGTAACCGATCTAATATAACAACTGCGCCAGACACTTGTTGTTTTACCTAGACCCTAGGCGTTGTCGATCGCAACGCCGTATTCTGCCTGTTTACATATCTCTACATTTGAAACGCATGCCTACACCAGTTTCTTTGGCGCTTCAGTGCATAATTGTGTATATGACAACAAACTCAAACTTTGCTCATTCAGTTGTTACTATTAATTCCAGATCAGCCATAGAAATTCATCAGTCTGCAGAAATGAAAAACCTGTTGAGGAAGGAAAACCCAATCAAACAGGGCATTCACGAGCACACTTATGCCCAAAAGATGCTAGGTTCGGAAAAAAAAGAAAAAAATGTAGTGGTTATATCAGCAATAACGTTGACTAACGAATATTTTATAATGGGTAATTGTCTCAAGGATATCGAATATATACCATACAAAATTTAGTCGCTTATTCTACAGTCCTAGCTACCCATGAGAAGGCGTTAGCGTTATCTCATTTAACACTAGTGCTGTTGGTGACAATCTTTTCCTCCGGCAGGTATAGAACCTTCATTCTGTTGGTAGCGAACCACTGAACTCGCGATGAGTACAGAACCGAACTTGGCAGTTTTCAGTGACCACATGAAGATTACTGTGAAGTGGTCAGTTAATCTCGCACTGCAGCCGGGCAGCTCTGTACGCAGGTAGCAGGACACCCCGACACTAGATTGGAATCAAGGAGGGCTGTGCTCCTGGCCCTAACTGAACTCGTCAGTCCCATGAACGACAGCAGCTCATTAACATCTGTGAAGAATCATGTTGTGTTTCGTTGTGTTGTTCATGCAAGTCATCGAGGTGAAAAATATGGCAGAAAGTCATGTTTTGCATCATATTTTTAGTGATCGTAGTAATATACATTTGCGGTGCTCTGTTACATTATTTGCAGTAAGCAGCGATAAGTTATTTTCGGGTTTAGAAGATCATCATGACAAAACACCAACTCCAGAACAATTGTCAAACAGAAGAATATTATCGATTATTTGAAAACAGAAACCGAAGCTTTGGATGAGAGACCATCAAAGCTTGTACGCAAAGAAGTAGATGACAATTCGTACTTTTCAATATGTAACGAAATACTTACTCCAGTTATTCACGATCCACAGTTACTCTGTAGGTTCTTACACACCATTAGTATTCAACCTTGTAAAAGAAGGAAACTTGTTTGAAAATTCTGTAGTGTGTTCAGGATAAATGTGGCAAGAGGTAACTGTCCTTAAAACCAAAATGAGCGGTAACTCACTTCGAACAGGCATCATGGTTGCCTTCCCGTCACTTAAGATTAGTGATTGTCGGTTTCACTTGGCTGGAGCTTGGGAGGTATAATTGAATTTGTTATTTTAAGGAAACCGTATTACTGCTGTACGATAAACGACCATAATTAGTATAGAATACCATTTTCCTTTAGAATACAGTTATTTCTAAAATTGCGTTCTTCCTAAAATTAGCTATACTTCATTCACGTTACCAAGAGTTGTGTACCTTGCTTAAGTTGCTGACCTTAAAAACCCTTTGCCAGTTAAATTTCCAGAAACATTTTTTTCTACATATTTCAAATGGTGAAAAATACACGCTTGATTTGGCTCCTATGTACAAAATCCAGAACAGTTAAAAAGGCCAATGGGAGCAATTCATCTTTGGGCACAGTTACCTAAATCCTCAATATGATGATATGTCTTTGCTGACGTGGTCAGCATACAGCTACAAGACCAAAAACGCACCAAACCGGTCTATTATGTAACTGAAAATTACGTTGACGAGGAAGACTTGATTTTGCTTCATCAGGTTTGGGCAGCAGATGCGCTTCCATACGGAGTTCCACTGGGAGCTGTGAAAGCTTTCACTCGCGTTTCAATACTTCACCTGTATGTCCTCACCGAAACATTTTCAAGTTCGAGAAGAGTGTGAAGCGTGGACCAACTGATACCTACATAAGCATTAACTTTGAAAAAAGTGGCCACATCATCGAAAGAGGCTCAAAAACCAGGAAGAGACAGGGTTCCACACTACTACAATTACATTTACTAAGGAGTAGTGAAACTGGCAAATCTGAATTTGTGAAGTGTATATCATACAAAACAGCAAGGGTGACCAGACGATAGTTTGAAGGGGCGGGGAAGGATAGCTACCTCGAGATATTTTGGAAGATGAATGACGATTTGTAAGTAGTCATTAAAAAGTTCCAGTTCTGCCCCTTGCCCCAGAATGAGAGCACCCGTTGCCGTGTGGAGAACATAAGATAAAAGACATGCAGTAGTTTTCAGGAAATATTTTTGAACGTAAATTTTGTAAAAAAAAAGTTGTGCTTATGCATAACTTTTTTCTTTTGTATCTTGTTCATTGGTCCATTACTTACAATATTCCTTAAGATCTTTGTAAAAAGTGGCGGAGGCTCGTAAACTAGCTCCGTTGAGAACTGGGAGAGTTTGCCGAGTTTTATGTGTGTGAAATCTTATGGGACTTAACTGCTAAGGTCATCAGTCCCTAAGCTTACACACTAGTTAACCTGAACTATCCTAAGGACAAACACACACACCCATGCCCGAGGGAGGACTCGAACCTCCGCCGGGACCAGCCGCACAGTCCATGACTGCAGCGCCTGAGACCGCTCGGATAATCCCGCGCGGCATTGCCGAGTTTGTGCAGCTGGTCTGCCAAGAGTTAATAAAACTTGGAGAATTATTGTGAGTCTTTTAGGAAGGGTTTTGGGAAGAGCTGACGGTTTCGAGTGTTTAGTTTTCCACCAACAGGTAGAAGATCCCGAGTTCAGGGGATATGGACGTCCGCTCTAGAGGATTGGATGGGACGATGGGTTCTGAGTGGGGGTAAGTGGAGAAATTCGAGTAACGAGCCATTCCCGATTCAAAACATTGACGATTACCGACAATTCTCTTCGGTGTGTCAGAAAACAGAGAAGATGGGTATGCATTAGGAAAAGTATGCCCGTTTAGTTAAGAACTGAAGTAACAATGACTGTATTTCATGTACGATAACGCCCGTTACAAGACACGTTTTCAAGTGAGGCTACAGGCATTTTCTGAGAACGTGCTGCTTCTCAGTAACCGACCGAGCAGTCGGAACAGGAATTCGTTTCTTCTTTAAATTACCGTCGCATGATATGTGCTACTGTAAACAAATGCCAGGAACCGTTCGGAATGACACCGCTAGTGGGTACAGGGAAGGCACAGGTTGTTGCCTCGCACGGCGTATACGGCTGCGGCGACATTACACCTCGACGTACGTGTTTACAATGGCAATTTTTCCTTGTCAGCTACGGCGAGAGGCGCGCGTTTATCTACGTAGAATCGCACCCTAAAATGACAGTAAATGGAGGAAAAGTATACGTTCGTTGCCTTTGACAGAGTTATAAGGTAATGTTGGCTGTGAGACAAAGAGCCAAAACGATACCAGTGATGCGTGGTATATGTGCGTGTGCGTGCGCGAGCGCTGCCGCGCCGATGTATGTGTGAGTGTGCGTGTGTGCGTGCTCTGCTTGCCACGCCTCTGCCTGGTCCGCGGCGGCGGCGGCGGCGGCGGCGGCAGCGGCCGGGAATCGATATTAACAATCGGTGACATCAGAGCGCGAACGACTCGGTCGTTTGTCACGCGGCCACATAAATCACTGCTGCGCGGCGCGGCGCGGCGTGGTGGCTCGCGCTCGCGTGTCCGGCGGAGCAACGACCGGCGAGCCGGGCCGCGCCGGGCTTTCTTTCTCACAAAACCGGTCCGAGAGAGCGCGCGGGGTAATCGCTATTCCGACCTCTCGGTACAACCCGTTTACTGGCAATAAGAAACCCGCGAGAAACAAAGTCATTGCTGGCTTTCTGCGTTCGTGCACACATATTATCCGCGTATGAGAGACCTCGCCCCCTCCCCTCTCCTCCCCACCTCCTCCTCTCCACCTCCTCCACTTTTCTTTTCCTTCGGCCCGGCCGGTCTCCTCCTTTTGTCCCGACGTCGGCGCATCCATCTTCGGTTTCATTACAGTACGGTGGCTCGTGCAGTCGTGTTTACAGAAGCGCCACTGCAGAGCAGTGAGCGCTCGCGCATCCTCGGGTCCACTCACTCGTACAAAGGATGATGCGTGCCGGCCGCGCGCGATGGACAAATACGGCGGACATAATGCGTTCCTCTTCCCTCGCTCTTTTTCTTTTCCCCACCCTTTCTCTCGGTAATGGCGTACCGTAGGCCGCGGTAATTCATTGCGGCAGCGAGCGTTACATGATTACAGATACACGCATTTTCTCTTCCCCCCCCCCCTTCCCCCTCTTTTTTTTTTCCTTTCAAGATCCTCAGAGGCCGTTTCCTATTGCGCAAACACTTTTTATTAAACTTATTCAACCAGCTTCTACGGCTGTTTCATGGGAACTCGTAGCGGCGAAATTATCCTCTACGGACAAATAACATCTCATCTCCGTAGCTCCTGTGTCATGGTCGGAACTAGCCGGTGATACTGGAAATTTACTGGCTCTGTAAAGAACAAATTATGGGAGTGCCTGTCAGAATCCACTTGACGCTAAACTATCGGATGTTTTACGCCGTTGTTGGACACTCAGTTGCTGTGCTTCGTGCGAAGCAATGTTACACAGAGAAAATTGTCTGTTCATTTTAGTACATACATTCGTCGCGCGCAGGATAATAATGCGCGGATCCAGGAGCAGTGTCACGGGTAGAGGGGAGCAGGGGGGAGGGGGGTTAAAACGTCAACCCCCAAAAGTGGTGGTACAAGTATTTATGCGAGGGCGAATCAAACATGAATCGGAATTTATTTGGCAGCTTTGGGAGTGGAAGCAAACGGGCGTGACCTTGAACATATATTGAGATGGCTGGAATAACATTGGTTTATGTGTTCCGGCTTCATTTGAATTTTTACGGGGGAGAAAGAAGCACTGTGATTTTATTTGTGTAATTCTTTTTTCTTCAGGCACTTAAATAACGCAAAGAGAGAGAGTAAGACAGAGAGAGAGAGAGAGAGAGAGAGAGAGAGAGAGAGAGAGAGAGCACGAACAAAGAATTCGAGGAAGCGAGAACACAATCGTATGTTGTAAGCAAACAGTTTATGAACATGTTGTTTTTAAAGAATTCGGACTCTCCACGACTCGTTGTTAATTAGAGCAGAAGATAATCATTGAATGTGGACAGAACTAGTTTTCAAGTGTGACTGTTTGCAGCTGAGACTGTTAGAAAAAATAATTTAGCCACTCGGGATTAGCCGAGCGGTCTTAGGCGTTGCAGTGATGGACTGTGCGGCTGGTCCCGGCGGAGGTTCGAGTCCTCCCTCGAGCATGGGTGTATGTGTTTGTCTTTACGATAATTTAGGTTAAGTAGTGTGCAAGCTTAGGGACTGATGACCTTAGCATTCAAGTCGCATAAGATTTCACACTCATTTTGAACAAAAAATATTTTAAATACTTATTTATGCCGTTCATATCAATATCATGATATACATTTCGAAGTCAGTTATGCTCTATCAATCATTTTTCCCAATTTCTAATTTTAATAGAACTATTCTCCCAGATGCTACCTCCTCTTATTGTCACCTAATGACATTTAATCTAAGCTACCGTCAGGGACTCACTGGGCGCTGATTCCCCAAGGTGGGGCTGGAGGGGGAGGTGTCATGACACCCTAATACAAAACAGCAAAAGTACTGTAGTAGCGACTGATGTATACAAACTACACACTGATGTATGCGAACTACGCTGAAACTGGTACAGGTATGCGTATTCAAATACATAGATATGTAAACAGGCAAATTACGGCGCTGTGGTCAGCAACGCCTGTATGAGACATCAAGTGTTTGCCGCAATTGTTAGATTGGTTACTGCTGCCACAAGGCAGATTAGCAAGATTTAACTGAGTTTGAATCGGCAAAACATCGAATCTCCGACATCGCTGCGGCCGCAAAAAGATCCTGCAAGAATGGGACCAACGAGTACTGAAAAGAGTCGTTCAACACGACAGAAGTGCAACCTTTCCGCATATCGCTGCATATTTCAATGCTGGGCCAGTAACAAGTGTCAGCGTGCGAACCATTCAACGAAACATCATCCAAACGGGCTTTCGGAGCCGAAGGCCCACTCATGTACCTTTTATGATTGCACGACACAAACCTTTACCCTTCGCCTGGGCCCGACAACACTGACATTTCACTGTTGATGACTGCAAACATGTTGTCTGGTCGGACGAGTCTCGTTTCAGATTGTATCGAGCGGATGGACGCGTTCTGATATGGAGGCAACCTCATGAACCCATGGACCGTACTTGTCAGCAGGGTCAGCTCTAGCTGGAGGATTCTCTGTAATGGTATGGGGCGTGGCAGTTGGAGTGAAATGGGACCACAGATACGTCCAGATACGACGCTCACAGGTGACACGTACGTAGGTATTCTGTGTGATCATCTGCATCCGTTCATGTCCATTGTGAATTCCGACTGACGTTGGCAATTCCAGCAGGACAGTGCGATCCTCCACACGTCCTGAATTGCTACAGAGTTGCTCCAGGAACACTCTTCTGGGTTTAAATACTTCCACTGGCCACTGGCCACCAAATCCCGCCCCCTCCCATATACGAATAGTATTGAGCGTATCTGGGATGCCTTGCGACGTGCTGTTCACAAAAGATTCAATCCCCTAGTATGGACAGCTCTGCACGATTCATGGTGTCAATTATCTCCAGCACTACTTCCCACATGCGAAGATGTTCTCCGTGAAGTGGATTTGTGGAGTGGACCCGCAGTTCACTACTTGTTTGCTGATGGCGACAAAATATCCTTAATTTTTGGCACTTCCTGAATGAATGCCACTTTGTGGTTGACCGCAATCCCAAATATAGAGAATTTTTCTCCAGTTTCCTTTGTAGTGTCTTTCTTAACCTACCCCAAAGTTGGGGTGTTACTGCAACGAGGATCTGATCCACGCCTTTTCCACTTTTACAACCGGCTACTCTCTGTTCAACGGAATGTTTGCCTGCGCAAAACTATGCGTCGATAGTCAGACCGACTCTGGCAACTTGCCGCTCCTCCCTACTCGCGACGGCTGTTTCCTGCTATTCCCGGTAGTATTAATAATAATTTACGAAAAAATGGAATAAATAAATAAAGCACTGATGTTCTTTGTACCTCTACTGCACTTTCGCAACGCTTTTCGAGGTTCCTAGGCGGGGTGAACGGGACATGGTGTCCTGGCCCGCATTTCGACCCCCAGCCCTGCCTATGGCCGCCACGAAGGTAAGATTCCTTAAGTAAATAAATAAATAAATAAGTGGTAAAATTTGAGGTTGTAAACTGAAAGGACACTGAATTGAATCCCAGTCAGGCTCCTAAATTTTTCGGTCTGTATTTACTCTAGCCTTCAACTTTCAATGATGTGAAGGAATGCCGGGAACGACACTTGGTTCGGGTTCCAAAGTGTATGTCCTCAACATAGAATTACAGTAAAACCCCTCTAATCCATCACCTTCGGGACCGGGACCATGGTCGGAACGAAAAAAAGGTCGGATTATCCGAAAAATATAATATTTATTGCAAAAAATATAAAAAACATTTAGTACAAAAAATTAATAGATTTAAAAACTAAAAGACGTCTGCAGTAATATAAAAGGATGAATTTTACACGGTGTTACAAAACATATTAACTAAATAGCGTCTACATACACTATAATATGTATTGGTTTTAAAAGGAAAAACGACATATACTTTAAACTAAAAAATGTTTGTAGCACTGTATACAAAACGAAATTTTTTACAGAGAAATAAACTACTTTATGTATAAATTAAGAAATTATTATACTGTATGCATTGCTTTTACAGTAAAAACTAAAACCAATTACAGTACTGTTCTGTTCTTAATAACGTATAAACGATTTGTTTTACGATTCTTCAGAGTGTTTTCACCATCAATCGTAACTGTATAGGATTCAATGTCTTTCCGATTCTTCCTCCAGTCATTTATTGTCGTAACACATACATTCAGTTCCTTTTTAATTTTTTGGTGCGATTCTCCTTCGTCCAGCCTTTGTAGCACTGCTAATTTTCCATTTAGTGAAAGAGTTACGTGTTTACGTTTGAATCCAGACATGTTGAAATGGTTCAAATGGCTCTGAGCACTATGGGGCTTAACTTCTGAGGTCATCAGTCCCGTAGACCTTAGAACTACTTAAACCTAACCGTGGCGGTCGCGCGGTTCCAGATTGTAGCGCCTAGAACCGCTCGTCCCCAAACATGTTGAAAAACAGACGATTGTACACACAATGAATCTACAGTAATAAGTACTGTAGAGAACACGGAATAAAGTAAGCAACGACGTTTTTTAATCTCAACAAAGGATAAAACTGCACAATAACGTACGGTGTAACAATATGCACAGCGATAGACACCACACCAATCAGTAACAAGTCCGCACAGGCTCGCGAGCCTGAGTGCTGTCGGACTAACCGGAGTGACGGACCATCCGAGGTCGGATTAGAGGGGTTCCACTGTATTGCGGTGACGTAAGGGTGCGCAAGTCGCCGAAGTGGCATACAGTTAAAAAAATCGTGCAAACGGGCTGCTGAACCGGTCTCTTAGGGGCTCCCAGCCAATCATAGCATTCGAATCTACTTCACTTAATTCATCGACAAACGGTTTTGGCCAAGCGACCATCTCAATTCGCCAAAACATTAACAAAAATGTATAAGTAACAGTACATGTTAAAACGATTAAGATGAACTGCCATGTACTGTAGATACCCGCGAAAACTATCACATGAAATTAAAGAAGTGTTCCTTGACCAGAAGTACATTTTTGGTATAATCACAGTACCTAAATGATAGTTAAAAATACAAAATGCATAAAGACATAAAAACTCATAATATTAATATACATCACGACACAGGTATTTCCAATGTAACATGAGCAATTGTCAGATGTACAAGCGTCAATTGTTTTGTACACTCTTCTATTCGTCAGTGAGTGAACAAATTGATAGTCAGTTCCACTATTCCGCGTACTGTCGTATCAAAGTGGTATTATAAACTCAACCTTTATGTTGTTTTCAGCACTGTTTACAGACTGTAATTATAACTCATGGTCGTGGATCTATAATTTTACACTTTATCCTTGAGATTTTACGATGCTCATCAACATACAGGGTGTGTTAAAACATTCATTCCATATGACAAGAATGGAAATAGAAGAATAAGCACGTGCATGTCAGAGATATTCTTTATATTAAGGTGTCTCACCGATAGATACGCTGTATAGGTCGCAAGGATCTCGCCTCACATCATTGGTTTCCTAGGTCGCCTAATCTCATGGAACACAAACACGCATGCAAAAGAATGGAACGAGCTTGACTATCGTCCGAATGTTTGCTGTGTGTCAGGGTGTGGGCTTATTGAACGTTTTCGAAAGATAAATGAAAGCATTGTTTCTCAACGCTGTTGCATTAATCATCCTAAAATTGTACACGATCCTATCACATTAATTTAACGATCGCCTATGCTCGACATAAACGTGCAATAACCACTCGCAGATACCAGGTGGCCGGACTAGCAGCAGAGGGTATATAAACCTTTCCGGGGGGTGGGGGGGAGGGGGGAGGCACTGTATTCGTTGTCGTAATGCAGAAACGGAGCGATTTATCTGAGGTCCAAATGGGCATTATCATTGCCGTTTGGGCCAAATGAGGAGGCATTTAAGAAACGGCCAAGTCTCTAAACTGCTCGATTGCCGCAGTAGTTTAAGTACATTGTTCATGGCAAAATGGCGCCATCGAAAACCTGTAACGAGGCAACTCTTTTGTACCATCGACCATAGACGACAGGGGTGAAAATCGGCTGCGGGGATATACAGGGGTGAACACACATGCAACTGTCGAACAACTGACTGGCCAGATGAACCAAGGGATTGTCAACCTTATCTCGGAACGAACTGTTCAGCGTAAGTTGCTGAGAAAGTGGCTCCGTAATGGCGCCTTGTTGAGCCACCCATATTGATTGCTATTCATCGGTGATGTGGGTTGGAATTTGCGCCTCAATACCGACAGGTTGTCTTTTCAAAAAAATGGTTCAAATGGCTCTGAGCACTATGGGACTTAACATCTGTGGTCATCAGTTCCCTAGAACTTAGAACTACTTAAACCTAACTAACCTAAGGACATCACACACATCCATGTCCGAGGCAGGATTCGAACCTGCGACCGTAGCAGACCCTCGGCTCCGGACTGAGCGCCTAGAACCGCTAGACCACCGCGGCCGGCTTGTCTTTTCAGATGAGTCACGTTTTATACTCCATCGAAGAGACGGCTGTTGGCTTGTACGGGACAGGAAGGAGCGTTATAGTCTGGGGAATGTTTCCTTGGCGTTCCATGGGTAACCTCTTCGTTCTGGAAGACACAATGGATACACACGTGTTCCGCGCGGGTTTAGCCGAGCGGTCTTAGGCGCTGCAGTCATGGACTGTGCGGCTGGTCCCAGCGTAGGTTCGAGTCCTCCGTCAGGCATGGGTGTGTGTGTTTGTCCTTAGGATAATTTAGGTTAAGTAGTGTGTAAGCTTAGCGACTTATGACCTTACCAGTTCAGTCCCGTAACATTTCACACACATTTGAATATTTTTTTGATACACACGAGTGCGACCCTTCGTGGGGACCACATTCACTCCTACAAGCGGTTTCCTTTCATCAGCACGGTGAAATGGACAGTGCACTCGCAGTTTACGTACGTGGTTCGAAGGGCACTAGGATGAGTTAACAGTACTATACCGGCAGCTCAAGTCCCTGGAAAGGAACCCAACCGACAGTCTGTGGGACCACTTCGATCGGGCTGTTCGCACCTTGGAACATCAACCGAGAAACGTAGAGCAGCTAGCCACTGCGCTGGAGTCGGCCACCACACCCGTATCGATACCTCCCAGAACCTCACTGACTCTGTTGCTGCTGGTCTCGCAGCCATCCGCGCTGCAAAGGGTGATTATTTAGGCTTTTAACAGACGGTCGCATTAATGTAACAGGACAGTGTATACGCTTGGCTGCAAAATTCATAGAAAACAGACTCTTCAGAAAAAATCCATGCAACTTTTTGAAACCAGCTGTATTATTTTGAACCACATACGAGTCATGATGATGATGATGATGATGATGATGATGATGATGATGAGATCCCATACTCCAAAGGGCGTAGGGGACGATGCGAGAGACCCGCACCACTGACTACGCAAGGTCCTAGCGGAGGTGGTTTGCCATTGCTTTCCTCCGACCGTAATGGGGATGGATGATGATGATGAAGACGATACAACGCCCAGTCATCTCGAGGCAGGGAAAATCCCTGACGCCACCGGGAATCGAACCCAGGACCCTGTGTGCGGGAAGCGAGGACGCTGCCGCAAGACCGCGAGGAGTCATATACAGCCGAATCTAAATCCCTTGCTGGCAGACATCACTTTGACTCTAGCCATATGACATCCCCTATCTTTAGTACTGGATCTGAATACCCGTTGTAGCCGAGAGGTTCTAGGCGCTTCAGCCTGGAAATGCGAGACTGCTACGGTCGCAGGTTCGAATCCTGCCTCGGGCATGGATGTGTGTGATGTCCTTAGGTTAGTTAGGTTTAAGTAGTTCTAAGTTCTAGGGGACTGATGACCTCTATTAAGTCCCATAGTGCTCAGAGCCATTGTATCTGAATACCAACACACTATGAGCTGTAGTGCCGAATGCGTAAACTTTCACTATGAGCATTTCCACTAGAGAGCTATAGCAAGTGACTGGAAACAATTACGTAGCAGTATAAAGTAGATAGTTTTATTACCTTCAAAGACGTCCTGAGTATAATTTACCCCGATAGTCCGATGTGCTGGCACCGGTTAACATACACTCCATAATATTACAAAGCGGAAAAGGCGGTATGCAGATCAGATTTGTAGAGAGGGGTTTGCACATGTCACGTGCGAGTACCTCGTGTGTGTGTGATGTAGCCGAGTTCAGCTGCGGCCTTACGTCGCCGCCCGCGGCCCGCTGGCTCCCCTACGTGATCGTTTTTGCACGACCACAGCAGACAAGCGCCGTTAATTCTTACGTCCGTATCGTGCCGCGCTGGAGGACACGCAATGATTCCCGGGCACGCAAACCGTCGTCAGCTAACGAGAATTAATCACAACTCGCCTTTGTACTTGCGCACGCTGCTTGCGGAGCTCATTAGAATAGAAGCTGTACTTCTGTTAACGACTAGAAGCCCCCAGAGCACGACGGGGAGCGACCGAAAATAACATAAAATGTTTTGCTAAAATCGTACAATACAGCCTAGCGTTGGCGAAATATCATTATTGTATCCCAATGCACAATTATCTTTCTAATCTACTGAGAATTATGAAATCAGTAGTTGACAAGGGAGTAGAAGAAAGAGAATTTAAGGTGTACGCATGATACATATTACTTCTTTTGCACGGCACAAAGGCTTGGAAGATCAGTTGAAGGAAATGGTCAATCTCTAGATAACATGTGATTATTAAGGAAGTAACACAAGGGTAATTTATAGCACCCGAATCGAATCAAGAGATGTTCAGAGAATTAGATTACGTAATGAGAGACTGAAACCAGCGGACGAAGCTTGCTACTTGCGCTGACAATGGTAGTTCATTATGGTCGAAACAGAATGAGTACAAAATGCAGGGCGGCCGCTGTGACCGAGCGGTTCTAGGCGCTTCAGTCTGGAACCGCGCGACCGCTACGGTCCCAGGTTCGAATCCTCCCTCGGGCATAGATGTGTGTGATGTCCTTAGGTTAGTTGCGTTTAAGTGGTTCTAAGTTCTAGGGGACTGATGACCTCAGATGTTAAGTCCCATAGTGTTCAGAGCCATTTTAACTATTTGAACAAAATGCAGATTGGCAACAGCAAGAAAAGTGTTTCTGAATAGACTTAGGCAGAAAAACATAGCCGAGCTATGTCCGAAATAGAGGGGGGAATAATTAAAAGGCAATATCAAGAAAAACATTGTGAAGAACGAGAAATGCGTTAGCATCGAATGTAAAAGGATTGTTAGGAACTTTTTTCAGAAGATGCAATAATCCACTATTCAGACTAAAGACCACAACCAAAACACAACGGTTTCCCGAAGTGAAAGAAGTGCCCAGTGTTAAGTGCTTTTGAAGCCGTGCAAAACTATAAAAGAGGAGACCCCGACTATACAATGCGACCTGAACTGTTTTTTCCATGCCATCTCACATTCTTACAATATTACCTGGTCGTTCAAAAATGTAATGCTTATCAGATTCACAAATAAATTCTACCGTACATTCACTCAGCTTGTAATAAATTGCTTTACATGTTTGATCCAGTAGCATCGAAACGATAAATTTTCCAACAAGAACCCCAATCGAAGATGGTGCGCACCCTCGAAAACATCATAATGGACAATTTGAATTTAGAAACAGCCTTTATAGTTATCTTCATTGTTGACATTCTGAACAACATCTGCATCTACATTAATACTATGCAGTAACCAGCATGTTACATGGCGCTGTCTACTCTTCCATTCGCGAATGTTGGGGAGGAAAGAATGACTATCGTTAAGTCTCCGTATGAGACTTAATTTCCCTGGTTTGCTCCCCTTTATCTTTTCAGGAGGTGTGTGTAGGAAAAAGTGTTGCTTTGTTCTTCTTGAAACGTACGGATCGCCACTTCAGAAGTAAACGTCTCGGTGTTACACAAGCCTGTCTTGTAAGCCTCTGACCCTGGAGTTGACTGAGAATCTCCGTGATGCTCTTGCACTTGCTTAACCGCGAAACGCGTTGCTCTTCTTCACATTTCCTCTATTGATCCTACCTCGTAATATTACCTTGCACAACGTACAACCAATCTGTGTGTATCGTCATAGAACAAATTTTCCGCATGTAATGATGAACTGGTGGCGACAGTTTCAATCACTTCCTTACCGACATGAAAACTCTGCACTGTGCTGAATAACTAGCAACGCTGAAGATAGAGGAATTCCCTATTACTCAATGCTCATATCTCTAGGGAAGATGAGAAACTTGCTTAAAGCGAAATTATTACTTAACTGTTATGTTCGGATACTGGTATACTCACGCTGCTACAAACCGATGGACTTATTAAGACACTTCTCTTTAATGCTCACATACATGTTTACATCTGTCGTTCATCATGTAGTCTAGAAACAGATCCTTGGTTAAATTTTGCCTACGACTGCCATTAATTCTCTAATGATTGCTGTAAACCTCAGACACTCATTACAACACTGTTCACAGCCAGATTAAAAAAACGAATTATATTAGCCGTAGTCCACACGAGATATCTGTAATCTGTAAGGGTAAGAAGGATTTATGATTTCGAAAGTCGATTTAGCCTTCTGGACTGTAGTAACCTAAAGTTTCTATTGCTTACAATCGAGCAGCTTGTAAGGTCCGTATTACAGTTTCAAGGATGTTTTGTTAAACACTGCAAAAAAGTGCAGCCACTCTCCATATTTTATAATATACACTGCCGTTTGTGAAAAGTACAACACCGAGAAGGAATTGCTGAGTGGCAACATGAAATCTTTTCGCATGCGTCCCGCTTCAAAGTGTCCTACAGTGATGGCCGATATGTGTCCGGCGGTACCGTGGTGAGCGCAACCTGAACGGCTGAATTGTGGACCGGCGTAGCCGGCAAAAACCAGGTGTGATGGTTTGGGGCACCATTGGTTATAACAACCGATTTCGCCTCGTACATATTGCTGCCACTTTGAACAGCCGGTACATAACGGCAGTTGTGGAGCCTGAGGTACTCCCCCTGCTTCGGGCATCTCCACAGGCCACATTTCAACAGGACAAGGACCGTATTCAAAACCTTACTGATTCAATGCCACAGCGTACAGCAGCTCTAATTGCAGCGCGTGGTGGCCACACGACATACTGAATAGTAGGGATCAGTGGACATGTACAGATTGGAAAAGTTAGTCAATTGTTACTTGTTATGTAGTGTATATCACAAACGTACGCCAGTTCAGTGCCAATGATTCTATACAGTGGCTTTTGTAAAGGATTTTCAACACAGTACTAGGTAACACAAGTGAGAGCTTAAATGATACGGTATACTTACAAGCAATGCAAAACATCAAGACAAATTAGAATGTGACATGTAGGAAGAAATAAAGATATTAGTACCGCAGAGATAGACATGAAGGTATCTCTTAATCAGTCTACACCAGAATAATAAAAAAATTAAAAAACGTTAAACACCGTAGCATATTTTTCTAATACTCTTAGAAAAAGAATCTGCATATTGGGCTACACGTATGTGGTGTAAATTCATCCGTTCCCTCGCAGTCTGTGGAGCCGTGAAGCCTGTAATAAGAACTGATTTCCACCGAGCCTGCAGGCTGAAGCACCTGGCGAAGGAGAATTTACTTTCCATTCGTTTCAATCTCATGCAGAACGCGGAACAAATAGAAACCTTTATGACCGTGTGCGCGGGCTGCAATTCCTATAATTTACACTCTCCCCTCCTCGCATGCGATGTGCGAAGGTGCGAGCAGAAGTTTCCCACCGCGCTCACCACGCGTGAACAGTAATGGCTGCTCCGGAGAAGAGCTACGACTATTTTCTTGTGCTATCATCTTTTATGACGACCTGCACATATGTGGAATAAGGATACTGGTCGAGAAGAATCCACTGCTCGAACGCACCTTCGCTGGGCTATTTCCTTAGATGGCAAGGAAGATGTCATAGTTTCTGAAAATATGGCGTTAGTAAATAACCAGAACTGAAATGACACTATTAGTCATTTTCTGCGTATTCTCTTCAATAAAGCAGTTTGCTATTGACTTTTCTTGTTCGAATCTCTCGATCACTAAGTGAAATAAGAAGATTTGGTTTCAATACAGTAACCCTATATATAGTGGTTACTTGTCTCGGGAAGCATATGAAGAACGAAATTTGCGTGCCCTGCATATCACTGTAAAGAGTTCGGCATCATATACTTTACAGTCCACAGTTTGTTTGAGATGTGTCTCGACCCACCCACAGGTAAAGTGTACCAAGCACACAGTTCATTGACTTATCTTTCTTCCTCATAAAGGATCCGTAACTAAGGACAGCAGAATGCTAGAGTACACTTTATAAGATATTTTTCAATACACAGTCAGTTAAATTTCAACTAGAATTCTATTAATCGTCACAAAGAGACAGAAAAATTAGCGAGTGAGCTTCGGTTGTATAACCTAACATCAATATTATCGCAGCACCTAATTACATACTTCTTGTAAACAGCAACCTCCGAGAGCCAACTTTCTTTTGCTGCATCACGAAGGGAAGAAAATGTCGAGAACTCTATCACTTCCTATACCTACGGCTGATCCATCTGATACTTGAATCCGATATCCCTTGACCTTTCTACTTCATGGAGGAACATAGTTGGAATACCTATTGAGACTCCCTGGTTTAGATTTTGTTTTAGTTTCCCAAATTATTTTTAGGTTAATGAAGTGATTTCGAGGACAGGTTTAACCATAACGTAAGTTCTATTTAAGCCCACTGATATTATTCATAACATTCAGTATCTTACACGAGCGCTAATCCTCTCACATATTTTCCTACACCATAAACAGAACAAAACACAGAGATATCCGTCGATACAATAATTACACGTTTGGAAAAATACAAGTGTGAATAATTTTCAGAACCATCCCAAAATCAATTAAGTTTACCGAACTGCCCATGAAGTTCGTCGATGAAGTTTATGTATCTTTCCAAATAATTAGAAATGGAATGAAAGCAAACTGCAGGAATAAATATACCTGTGTGACTGGATTGTGGATTCCGTGCTTTTTGAAAAACAGTTGTATGGAAGGTCACTACGGGTCTTTGAGCGGACAGCCTATTTCCTACCTGATTGTGGTGCGTTTCTAATCAGGGACGATAAACGGTTTATTCATTTTAGGTTTGAGCTGTTAAACAACTTGTTTTTCCCTTTTGATTGTCCCTTATAAGTACATTCGTACCTAAAAGAAGAATGTATCACATGTGCAGGTCACAAACTGCTAACACATTTAGTGGTGAGTAATTACCCACCTTTTCGGCGCTACGGAGGCGATACAATCGTAGGACCAGAACAATAGAAGCAACACGATTTGTGAACAGAGCCAATCCGTTATTCATAGGCCGGCTCAAATAATGAGTAATTACTTCGAGAAACAATAGAACAATGAGCTTCCGTGACCGAGAGATAGCGTCGAAATATTCTCGGTTCTATTGGAGCTGTGTTCTATTGAACCCCTTTTATTTCCGACCAAGTAAATGTAAGGAGAGCTAGGTATATATATATATATATATATATATATATATATATATATATATATATATATATATATATATATATCTGTCGCGGTTCTCCTAAACACTGTATTCTGGAACTTTTGACGACATTCCTGTCTCAGATTCTATCTGCTTATTTTGCTGACTCAGTACTTAGTATTCTACCGAAACTGCATATTACTCATCTTGCTCCTGGCGGAGTTGTATAACTGTAACAGAATTTTCTTACATTTTCTCTCATCGAACTCTCCCTCGCTATTCTGCCATATAAATTCGAAACAAGCACCTAAAAATTGATATAAATTATTATATAGCAAGACACTCACTGTAAACTCGTCTGCATGTACCGTATAATAGCGCTACATATTATGGTTCTTTAAAACTGCACTACTGGGGTATCGTAGTGACTGAGCAGTATGGACTACGAAAATGCATCTAAACTTGTATGACATGGTTAGATGGAAGCTCTTCAAGAAGATATGTTCAGCCAACTTTGCCGTCTCCCACGCCCTTAACGTACCCCTGTTTTCCGACGGGGGAAAGGGAACCCTCGGTTAAAAGCGAAATCCGAACCACGTGTCGTTCCTGGCATGTTTCCAAGTCCTTGAGACGGAAAGGTTAGAGTCAATGCGGAGTCAAAATTCCCGGTGTCCGACCATGATTAGACTCTGCGATCAATTAAATTTAACATCTTAATAGAAATCCCTACAATAATTATAAAATCAATTTTTAAAGTAATGAACTAAAATGTAATCTTAAAGACAACTGGTTTACAGCCTCCCATTTCACACTGTAATACTACATGGCCAAGCCGGAGATGGACCATTGCGGAAGTGCCTCGTACAATACGACACGCCACAATCAACGTGTACTATACAGTATCCGAAATGTTATTCGAATTGAGTGATTGGAGAGCATAAAACGTTCCGATATCCACACCATGAGGAAGGTTCATTATACACTCCTGGAAATTGAAATAAGAACACCGTGAATTCATTGTCCCAGGAATGGGAAACTTTATTGACACATTCCTGGGGTCAGATACATCACATGATCACACTGACAGAACCACAGGCACATAGACACAGGCAACAGAGCATGCACAATGTCGGCACTAGTACAGTGTATATCCACCTTTCGCAGCAATGCAGGCTGCTATTCTCCCATTGAGACGATCGTAGAGATGCTGGATGTAGTCCTGTGGAACGGCTTGCCATGCCATTTCCACCTGGCGCCTCAGTTGGACCAGCGTTCGTGCTGGACGTGCAGACCGCTTGAGACGACGCTTCATCCAGTCCCAAACATGCTCAATGGAGGACAGATCCGGAGATCTTGCTGGCCAGGGTAGTTGACTTACACCTTCTATGGCACGTTGTGTGGCACGGGATACATGCGGACGTGCATTGTCCTGTTGGAACAGCAAGTTCCCTTGCCGGTCTAGGAATGGTACAACGATGGGTTCGATGACGGTTCGGATGTACCATGCACTATTCAGTGTCCCCTCGACGATCACCAGAGGTGTACGGCCAGTGTAGGAGATCGCTCCCCACACCATGATGCCAGGTGTTGGCCCTGTGTGCCTCGGTCGTATGCAGTCCTCATTGTGGCGCTCACCTGCACGGCTCCAAACACGCATACGACCATCATTGGTACCAAGGCAGAAGCGACTCTCATCGCTGAAGACGACACGTCTCCATTCGTCCCTCCATTGACGCCTGTCGCGACACCACTGGAGGCGGGCTGCACGATGTTGGGGCGTGAGCGGAAGACGGCCTAACGGTGTGCGGGACCGTAGCCCAGCTTCATGGAGACGGTTGCGAATGGTCCTCGCCGACACCCCAGGAGCAACAGTGTCCCTAATTTGCTGGGAAGTGGCGGTGCGGTCCCCTACGGCACTGCGTAGGATCCTACGGTCTTGGCGTGCATCCATGCGTCGCTGCGGTCCGGTCCCAGGTCGACGGGCACGTGCACCTTCCGCCGACCACTGGCGTCAACATCGATGTACTGTGGAGACCTCACGCCCCACGTGTTGAGCAATTCGGCGGTACGTCCACCCAGCCTCCCGCATGCCCACTATACGCCCTCGCTCAAAGTCCGTCAACTGCACATACGGTTCACGTCCACGCTGTCGCGGCATGCTACTAGTGTTAAAGACTGCGATGGAGCTCCGTATGCCACGGCAAACTGGCTGACACTGACGGCGGCGGTGCACAAATGCTGCGCGGCTAGCGCCATTCGACGGCCAACACCGCGGTTACTGGTGTGTCCGCTGTGCCGCGCGTGTGATCGTTGCTTGTGCAGCCCTCTCGCAGTGTCCGGAGCAAGTATGGTGTTCTTTTTTCCATTTCCAGGAGTGTATAAAGCGTCCGAACCAATGGAAAAGTTAAACAAATAACAAAGGTCACTGACGAACTGCACAGTGGATGAAAAATGAGACACGGAGATATCACATCTGTGCTAACAGGCTCAGCATTGCTCATGAAATTCAAGCGGAATTCAAAATGGATTACGGATGTTGTGTTCCTGTTTGGTGCCAAAGAGTATATCCAACTGTGACATGCGTGCGCGTTGGACTGTTTCTTAGGTTCACTTGAACAGTGGTACCAGTGAAGGAGAAATGTGACAGGCACATCATTACATACCAGACAGTAAGAGACAATCGCCGGAACTGAAGCACCCGTCGTCTCTAGTCGAGGACAAATTTCAAGACACAAGTATCCACTCGAAAAGTCATCCTGACGATCTTTAGTAATGTTAACGCTAGGTATACATACAGAAGAAAGACCAAATTTCACCAGTGGTTAACATAATCATGTATTTATAGGAAGATGGAAGCTTCCCTTGCGTCAAGGACAAAATTTTACCCGTTGTTAACATAATCATGTATTTATAGAGAGATGGAAGCTAAAACAACGCACGCTCTCATTCATCTGCACGTTCCAAGGAGACACTACGTAATTTCAAATTACGGCCTGGAGACACTCACTAGTCTGGTGTTTTTGAGGATGGATTGTAAGAGATTACACATCACGACGAGGTCATGGAGACGGTGGAAAGACGGCAACTATTCATGACACACCATACCGGATGGCATCCGTGAACTTGAGATCAGATGTACTGGCTGTGTTGCAAAATAATATAACGTAATTTTTACCAACTAAAGTTGAGTTAGTTCATGTAACTTAATGATTCGCTCTCATACGCTGTTGTGACCAGAAAACTAGACTTTGTCTTTCGGAATTTATACATCACAGGCGAAATAGCAAAGGCGCGATGCTACAATAAACTGAGCGGCCACCACCCCATCTCCCCCCTCCCCCCCCCCCCCCCTCGTTCACAAATTCTTCTCTTTTCCAATGTACAAGGGTATGATGAGGAAAATGTATTCACTATAGTTTTAGTTACTCTTTCTGAATGAGATTACTGTCCTGCATTACACAGAAAGCACTAGCCTAGCATTTTGACAATCGTTTACTGTGACTGATTTTCTCTTTCCATTTTCTTCTTTACTAAATTATACGTAAATTTTGACGAAATGTGTTACACAAATGCAGAATGTTTTTCATTTTATTGAACGTCACAATAAGAACATAGCTGTACTGGCTGCTGTAAATAATTTTATGATGTCCGAAGGTGACCAGATAATTGAAAATGGCAGTTGATGAAGACTGCTACCATGCGAAACTCTCGAATGTTCTGAAGTATTGACATTTACCAAATATCATTTCCATTTTCTAATGAAAACATTACAAATATAATTATGCACACAGCTACGGGACAGTGACATCCAAATTCTGCCATTGATATCCGTCGACTATTACTAAGAAAACTGTTGGAGGAAGACAGAGATTGGAATACATCCTGCAATTAATTGAGGACATAGGCTGCAAGTGCTACTCTGAGATGAAGAGGTTAGCACAGGAGAGGAATTCGTGGCGGATCAAACTACTCAGAAGACTGATGACAAACAAAGAAACAAAAAAATTACTAAGCGTGAGCCTGCCGATGGAGTACACATAGTTTAAGTAATTTCGCCGTCTTTCCATCTTTGATGCAAGTCACTGTAACACGAAGAACCTCGGCACAGATAATTCCATATACTACTGTAATGTTCTCATTTTTGAAGTCCTGATTCGGCGTTATCGCATCATCCCTCTATCGCAGATTTAGTGTCCTGCTGAAACAGGAAACTTTCCTCGTAACTTTGTTACTGTACAGAAGACACTGCCAGTTTCCCTTCATCCTCTTCTAGCGCTGTTCTCCTTGTCTTCTTGAATGTGGTAGTAGTAGAACAGTTTGATTTCACAATCATTATCCATTTAACTCAGCACTAGTTAACTTTGAACATGAATTCCGAAAACTTAGACCGGACTAAACATAAAAAACGAACACTAATATAATAATTTTGAAAAGCAATTATATACTGATTCTCTCTTCAAAGTTTTATCTCAAAAATTCGATGACTAATAAGTTATAAGTTGGAGTGTCCATCCAAAACATGTTAGCAGAAAACCACGAAAATAGCCATGTAAAACCAAGTCATCACGAGTCCTCAAATACAGTTCCATTAAAAACATTTCAAAATGGAAATTTTGTTCTGGATTAGTTAAAATATGTATTTATGTAAATCTGAAAGTTTTGTACAACTAATAAACTTTGTAACGCTTCCTTATGCGGACTGAAAACTTTTTAAATAGAAGGTGATATGACGGCTATTAAACCCACAAAGTTTAGTTTTGTTGATTATAAACAAACGTAGTATTTTACAAGTACTCTCGCAGTTTGATTAAAAAAACATCCAAAACATACAGTCTTCTTTTCGTAATTATGATGAGGTAACACAACAATTATATATGAAGATACTGCTCTCGAAAGAACAGATACCATTGATGACCGTGCAGCTCACTAGAATAAATGATAATTAATTGGACCCTCAGCTGCCGACAGGTGTTGTTGATATACCTCGATGGGGACAGTTGAAAATGTGTTCCCCGACCAGGACTCGAACCCGGGATCTCCTCCCTACATGGCAGACGCTCTATCCATTTTTTTTATTTTTTATCTTAATTTTTTTTAATGATGTGGCGGAGGGCGGGGAAAGCAGAGCGATCAGGGGTCGTAACCCGAGTCCTGGTCGCAGTGTTCCCCCCGTCCGTCAAGGAATCAGGGATGCGAGGGGGAAATCTTTTGAGGGAATTATTATTTATTTATTTATTTCTATTTACTTTTTTTAATACATTCTTAATGTGGTTTTACTTTATACCACAAGAAAAATAATTGTATCTAGCACCGCATTGTGCTTTGAGAAAAAGAAAACAATAACTAGGCACGTTCCTACACCGAGGTAATGTATATGGGGAAAACGAAAAAAAAAGTGCTTCATACAGGATGCAGAAGGGAGCGTCGCCACGCTCTTTACACTTCATCATCCAGGTACGTCTTCACGTGTATCATGTTGTTCCACCAAGAATCGAACTTAGTTATGTCAGCTCACTCAGTGGGTATCTTCTCCTACCTGTTGATGATCCAGCTGCGTGGAGGGTCGCGTAGGGCACTCCCTAGGTAATTAGAAAAATACTGTCTGTATTTTGGGTTCCGTACGATCTTGCAATGACGTTCTTGTAGGTAGTTCCAAAAGTCTAATACATCTTTAGGTCCATCGTGAAATAAGTAGTGTACCGCATGCGCACGGATCCATGTGACAGCGTTGGTCTTGGCGCGCGGGAAGCACTGTTGATCCGAAATAGCAGAAACCGAGGTGTAATGTGTTCCGTAGTCACGCGTAGAAAATACGACAAAATTTGTCGCACCAAGAGCCATACGTCTTCTGCCGCGCCACATGTGAGACGGTGTTCGTCCAGGTCTGGTATCCCGCAGTCTACGCAGAGAGGCGATTCCGCCATGTGTATCTTGTGGAGGTGTGATCGGGTGATCTGTTTACCATTGACTGTGATGTACCATGTGGAACCGCATGAATCGTCTTCCACACCACCTTCCAATTAACCTGAGGGCTTTTGGTCTCCACGATGTTTGGTGGGCGCCTCTGCTGTAGGATATGATATATATCCCGCGCCGACGCCTGTTTCGTCGGTGGTACTGCGATACGGACATAGCTGTGTTCAATGTAAAAGTTCCCGAAGTCGGAAAAGGGTGGGGGTATGTCTTGCGTCGTCAGTGGGGGCATAAGGGAGGGCGAAGCTAAGGACTCCAACAGCAAACCTGTCAAACTTTCCGGGTGGTGGCACCACTGCTTGATGTGTGAGCTGACATACAGGGCCACAACTCTGTCGTGGACATGGACTAGACCAAGACCTCCCCTTTCTGGAGGAAGGGTCAGTGACTCATAACTGACTTTGAAGAGCATGCCTGTACTGACGTAAGCTCCGAATGCCGCTAATAGACGCCGAGCCATCAGTAATGGTATTGGGAGAACACGCGCTATGTGTGGAAGGCGCGATGCGAGGTAAGCATTGACGAAGTGTGTCCTTTGGAGAATGCCGAGGGTCCGCAGACGGAGGTTGAAGATTTGGACCCGAATTTTTTGTAATAAGCGGCGGTAGTTAAGAGCCGCAGTGCGCCTTATGTCGGCGTGAAACTCTACTCCGAGACATTTTATAGTGCCACGAAGCTGTAGGGGTTCGACACACGCTGGGGTCAACCCGTCTCCAATGGCCATGGCGGCTGATTTGGCGACGTTGAGACAGCTGCCGGAAGCCACACCGTACGTGGTAATCCATTCTAGTGCTCTGTTGACATCGTCACGATTGCGGAACACGAGAACCAGGTCGTCTGCATATGCTGTACAGCGAAATGTGACGTCACGTAGGGTAAGACCGGTGAGGCGTTGACGGAGGCCACAGAGGAGCGGTTCCAGTGCCAGAGCATATAGTAACGTCGACAAGGGGCAGCCTTGACACACGGAGCGGAAAATCGCGAGGGACTGCGAGAGACTCCCGTTAACGAGCACTTTGGAAGTCACCCCTCGGAGGAGGCGCATCACGACGTCTGTGAATTGCTGTGGGTACTGCATGTGCTGGAGAACGGACGTTAGGTACGCGTGATCCACTCGATCAAAAGCCTGGCTAAAATCTAGTGATGCCAGCGCTCCCGGGATGCGGCGTGCCCTGGCTAGGGCTATTACGTCACGGTATCGACACAGTGCTGTGTGGATGTTGTTGATACCCCCTAGGGAAGTCTGATCTGGCGAGATGACGTAAGGTAGGGTCGGTCGTAGACGGTTTGCTAACAGTCTGGGGAATATCTTCATGTCGCAGTTGACGAGTGTCAGCGGGCGGTAATCTTGTATTCGAGCCCCGCCTTTAGGTTTGTGAACCGGTATAATTATTCCTTCTACGAAGATCGCAGGGAGCGGCACCGCGTGGTACATAAGCTCCCGACAGATGTCTGTTAACTTGGGAGCCAGTAAATACTGGAAAGTTCTATAAAACTCCACAGGGAGCCCGTCGGGGCCAGGAGACTTTTTCGCCGCTCCTTTACCGATGGCGTCGATAACTTCGTCTTCCGTAATGTCGCTCAATGATTCAGTTTGTAAATCCTGTTGGACAATGCCGTAAATCAGTTGAGAGACTGCTGTCACCGTCGTCGGGTCGGAACATTGAGCAGAATAAAGTCGTGCGTAATGGTCGAAGAAGGCTGCAGCAATATCGCGTTGTGTGGTGTGATGACGGCCGTCCTCAGTGGTGATGGCATGTATCAGCGCCCGTCTTCGCAGTGTACGTTCTCGGATGACATGGTACATGGTTGGTCGTTCCGTTGCGAGTCTGTCTTGTGTTCGTGCTCGGACGATCGTCCCTTCGAGGTGTCGGCGCATATGGGCTACGATCTGTGCTTTCGCACGCTGAAGTGTCAACTGTCGTTCCGGTGTGGGTGGGAAGGAGGCGCATTCGCGAAGGATGGTGAAATAAAAATCAAGGGTCTGCCGCCTCCAAGCAGCAGTCTCACGACCATACGTAATAAAGGTTCGCCGGAGGGCCGGCTTGGCGCAGGTTAACCACCAACTAATCGTCGTAGGATACGTTGGGAGGTGGCGGATGCACGAACTCCACGTGTCTCCGATGGCGCGCCGACAATCCGGAGAAGCGAGATGAGCAAGGTTTAATTTCCAGGGATGTCGACTGCGCCACACCCGTTGGCGACGAAGGGTTACGGCACATTATGGGCCTCGTGATCAGAAAAGGCTACTGGCCACATCTCCGCGTCACTCACCGTTGCCACGAGAGAACGGGAGACGTAAATCCTATCGATGCGACTAGACGAGTGACTCGTGAAATGGGTGTATCCCGGTCTACTTCCTCGGACATGTTCCTATGTATCTACCAGCTGGAGATCGCCGATGAGTGTCCCAAGTTCGGGGCACGGTGAATGGCGTGGCAGCTGATCTTTAGGGGCTTGGGTGCAATTGAAATCGCCCCCTAATATCAAGTCATCGTGCCTGCCCTGAAAAAGCGGTGCTAATCCTTCTGCGAAGAAGAGCGATCGGTCACGACGGCGATTCGTTCCGTAAGGGGCGTACACATTGATAAACCTGACGCCTTGCACCGTTACGGCCATTCCCCTAGCGTCGGGGAGATATCGAACTTCGTCCGCCTCGAGGCCCTCTCTGACGAGAATGGCGACTCCACTGTTAGTTGGCGAGGCGTGGGCCACATGAGCCGTACAACCATACATACCCGGGAAATCGGCGACGAAGACTTCTTGGAGAAACACAATGTCAACGTCTGCTGCATTGAGCATGTCTTGGAGCAGCGACATCTTCGTACGTGTCCGAATGGTGTTAATGTTGATGGTCGTTAAGCGATAGGTCTGTAGATCGTCTCCTGCGGTGGGGGCCGCCGTCAGTTTCGCCGTAAAAGGTGGGGCCTGTGATCTGCTGGCCGCGTCCGCGCCGTCGTCTGTTGCTACTCGGGAGGGGCCGAGGTGTGGGCGGAGAGACCCCTCTCTTCATCCACCACAGCGGCCGTAGAATCGTCTTCAATGTCATCCGCCCAAGGTCCGTAAGTTGAAGGTGGCTGCGGTAGAACACTTGTGGGCTGAGTGACTAAGGGTGAATCCGCAGTTGTTTCCAGTTGTGTACCAACGGCGGGCGCTGTGCTGGCCATCCGTTTGTCCGAGAGAGCGGAATCTGGTTTGTCAAAATCAGACAAAGCGACAGATGAGGGCGATCTCGTGTCATCCATTTTCCTCGTCGTTTCGTCGGCTGTCCGGTCGTCAACTGGAGAAGACGTCCGCTGGAGGCAATCGTCTGAGGGTGTGCGACGCTACTTGTGATGGATAGGCGGATACTGATGATGTGCTGTGTTGGTATTTGAACTTCGTCACGGATGAATCGTTCGACTTCAAAGGCTCGTGGTCGTGCGTAGTCGGGCTGAAAGCTGATCTTGATGGTAGCTTTTCTGTACGAATGAGCCATGGCGACTCAGTGTTAACGGACGCGAGTATTAGCTGCGGTGAGGAAGTAAACAAACTATGCGCGCTCGCGACTCTGCGGACGGGACGTAAACAAGACGTCCTCGCCGCTCACCGGCCGAAAGCAGACTGCCATTTGAGCCACCGAGGACACAGATGAATTGCGCGACTGCAGGGACTTATCCCTTGCACACTTCCCGCGAGATCCACATTTCCAACTGTCCACAATCTACATACGTAACATACCTAATAAAAATTTGCCCATCTACTCATTACTCGCGCACACTAAGGTGACGATTCCCGTAAGAAATCGGGCCGCCTGTGCGCATTCGCACAGACGAAGGTCAATGGCCGGGTAGCCTTTGACTATATATGAAGATAGTAACTGCTCTATAAAGAACTGAAACTCTTACTGATATCGTCACCTCAGTGTAAGGAGGAGATCCCGAGTTCGGGCTCCGATCGGGACACACATTTTCAGCTGTGCCCATCGAGGTATATCAACAACACCTGTCGGCAGCGGAGGGTTCCAATTAATTATCATCTACAAAATTTATCGTTTAGAGAGTGAAGTACTCGGGTTGAAAAACTTAAGGACAGAGGTATCTGTCGCAGGGTGTGTCACTGCCTAGTAACAAACTTGTACCATACATAGAAAGAACTACTGCAGTACAGTACAGAAGATAACTGAAGTAAATACGTAAAGAGACGAACGGAAATAAGAGTTTTACTCAAAAAACAATTACACTAAAGTCATCGTAGGTAAGGATGGACGATACTTACTAGGGTGTTTCAACACCACGGACGGCAACGCATGCTCTGCAATGTACTCCTTTTCAGGCCTTAAAGTTGGTAAATGGTTCTTGTGGCAGCGCGTTCCATTATCCCAGTAGCGCGGTTGACAAGAGCTGGTTGGTCACTGGTGAATGTGGAGGTGTTACACTGCGTCTCCCCAACACACATCACTCGTGCTCTATGGGATTCAAGTCGGGGTAAAGGGCAGACTTGTCCATTCGGCGAATATAATCTCGTTCCAAAAGCCCCTCCACCTGCGCTACTCGATGCGGACGCACTTTGTAATCATTAAAAATGAAGTCAGGGCCGAAGGCCCCCTGAAAAGACTCTCGTGGGGGAAGGAGTACAGCGTGACAGTAACGTTGACCGATGAATGTACCGTGTTCTGGAGGTCAGTACGCCCACGGAACATTATTCCTTCCCACACAATTGCAACGATAGTGGTCGTCGATGCTAGACGTAACTGTACGCCGAGAGGCGGAACAATACCGAACATGAGCGTTTTGATCGTCTCATTGGGTATTTCTTTCAGTTACCTCTGCAGTACTTTCTCTGTATGGTCATAGTTTCAACGAACTGTGTTACTCGGCAGCGACACATCAAGTGAGATTACTCTCGTCTTTGCTTTTTGCGCACCAGTGTACTTGCACGCAACAGAGATGAGAAGACGGAGAAGTAACTGGAAAAATGATTTTTTCGAAAACGTGAAGTACTGAGGTAAATTATGTTTCTGTATACTCTTCGTCACGCATTTAATTTGTAGGAAGTTACATAATATTGTACTACCATAATGACTGACTAGAGGAAAATATCTGCCTACACTGAATTTCCAAACAATAAAAATGGTTGTCGATCAATAAATGGTGCAGCTATGAGTGTTTCAGATGAATATATTGTTGAAAATAAAATAGCACGTAGCAGTGAGTAGGGATGTTGGCCTGTTCCTAAGGAACCTTTTACAAGACCGACTTTCTCTTCTTAATCGACTACTGGAGTCTAATATGTCTACTGCAGCACACCTGGCGTATTATTCGTGCACTTAGTCTCTCCTGTCACAAGTGGGTGCATTTCATATTATATTATTTTACATCGGCGGCATCGTATAATGGGTTGTGCGAGATGTGTGCAGTGACGATTGGCACCTGAACGGTGAAAGTGAGTTCACGAGGGACCGGCCCTGTTACACAAAGTAATAGGTAGTGACGGAATCGGTACTGGTAATGATAATTCATTAGCGACCAAATTCATACTATACGTTCTTGAGAAAGGTATTATGATAAAATCATCACACTGCCAACATCTGAAAAAAGCAAAGAAAGTACTGTCTACGCATTTCACTTGTCAACATTTGTTTCCTCTACATAATATTAGGTTGGGGGATAAGTTCAAAGCGTTATTGTTTTACGTCTTCGTATTCCGGTTGCAGTGGGTTTATTTATCGATTGTAATGATCACTGATTCTATATGAGTGTCCGTTAGGAAATGGAGTGCCGTGGAGATATCGTTACATTTCCGACATACACTACGTGATCAACAGTATCCGGATACGTGGCTGAAAATGACTTACAAGTCCCTGGCGCCCTTCATCGGTAATGGTGGAATTCAATATAGTGTCGGCCAACCCATAGCTGTGATGACAGCTTCCACTTTCTCAGGCAAACGTTCAATCATGTGCTTGAACTTTTCTTGGGGAATGGCAGCCCATTCTTCACGGAGTGCTGTACTGAGGAGAGGTCTCGATGTTGGTCGGTGAGACCTGGCAGGAAGACGGCGTTCCCAAACATCCCAAAGGTGATCTACAGGATTCAGGTCAGGACGCTGTGCAGGGCAGTCCATTACAGGGATATTATTGTAGTGAAACCACTCCGCCACAGGCCGTGCATTATGAACAGATGCTCGATCGTGTTGAAAGATGCAATCATCATGCCCGAATTGCTCTTCAACTGTGGGAATCAAGAAGGTGCTTAAAACATCAATCTAGGCCTGTGCTACGATAGTGCCACGAAAAAAAACAAGAGGTGCAAGCCCCCTCCATGAAAAACACGACCACACCATAACACCGTCGACTCCCAATTTAACTGTTGCCACTATACACGCTGGCAGATGACGTTCACGGGGCATTCGCCATACCCACACTCTGCCATCGGATCACATCATTGTGTACCGTGATTCGTCACTCCACACAACGTTTTTCCACTGTTCAGTCGTCCTATGTTAACACTCCTTAGACCAAGAGAGGCGTCGTTTGGCATTCGCCGGCGTGATGTGTGGCTTATGAGCAGCCGCTCGACCACGAAATCCCAGTTTCTTCACCTCACGCCCAGCTGTCGTAGTACTTACAGTGGTTCCTGATGCAGTCTGGAATTCCTGTGTGATGATCTGGATAGATGTCGGCCTATTACACATTAGGAACCTCTTCAACTGAGGGCGGTTTCTGTCAGATAACAGACGAGGACGGTCTGTACGCTTTTGTGCTGTACGTGTCCCTTCACGTTTCCACTTCACTATCACATCGGAAACAGTGGACCTAGTGATGTTTAGAAGTGTGGAAAATAGTGGCACCCAATCATCCGAGCACGTTCGAAGTCCGCGACTTCCGCGGAGCGCCTCATACTGCCCTTTCATGATGTCTAATGACTATTGAGTTTGCCCATATGCAGTACCTGGTAGTAGGTGGCAGCACAGCGCACCTAATATGAAAAACGTATGGTTTTGGAGGTGTCCAGATACTTTTGATCACATAGTGTAGCAAGTAGAAGTGGATAGGGATGTTGGTCTTTTCCTAACGAATCTTTCGTACGAGCGACTTTCTCTAGTTAATCGACAGCTGGCGGCTAGAATGTCTACTGCAACACCTCTGAAATGTTATTCGTGCACTTAGTCTCCCCTGTCGTACGTAACTGTATTTTATTTTATTTACATCGGTGATATCATTGCATCGGTTATGTGAAATGTGTGCGGTGCAGATTGGTACCTGAACGGTAAAAGTGAGTTCACTAGGGACCGACCCTGTTACACGACGTCCATATATGGCAAAGGAATTGGTACTCTTAATGATAATTTATTAGTGACCAAATTCGTAGTATATGTTGTTGACAAACGTAGTATGATAAAATCCTCACACTGTTGACATCCCAGAAAAACAAAGTTTCGCCTAGACATTTCACATTATCAACATTTGTTTGCTCGAGATAATATTACATTGGGACATAATTTCGTAGTGTTTTTGTTTTGCATCTTCGTATTCCGCTTGCTGTGGGTTTCTTTATCGACTGTCATTTTATACATGCAGGTCACTGTTTCTATATGAGTTTACGTACTGTCATATTGTCATATGGAAATAGTTCATGGAGCTATGGACGCTATAAAATGGAGAATTGCGGAGAAATGCCAACATTTCTAACATTATTCTTCTGTTTTCAGTCTGACAAAAGGGGGAGAGAGCAGCGGAGGCAGACAGAAACATTTGCACTGTGTGTGGGGATAATGCTACTGGACAGAGCACTGCAAGAAAATAGTTTTCTCGTTTCAAGGAGGATATTTCTGGCGTTACTGACTCTCTAAGTTCAGGAAGACGTTTGGGGCATTAATCGACAACGATCCACGTCAGTGTACAAAAGAACTGGCAAATGTGATGAACTGCGATCAATTCACCATTGTGCTACATTTGCATGCAATAAGGAAGGTTAAAAAATCTAGTGCATAGATATCGCACGCTTTAAGACAAATTCACAAAAAATCATCAAGTGGCTATACGTGCATCTCTGCTTGCTCGTCATCAATTGGCTCGTGAACAACAGCGACCATTTCTATACTGTATCCTTACCGGTGACGATAAATGGTGTCTTTATGCTAACATAAGCGAAATAAAGGAATGACGGTGTTTACACAAAGCAGCACCACCCTTAACACGACCTGTGTACATCCAAAAAAGATATTGTTAGGCATCTAAAGAGACCACAATGGTGGTGTACTATTAATTGCTTCCCTCAGGTGAAGCCATCGCTGCTGATATTTATTGTCAGCAACTGAGACGTCTTGCAAACGTACTCCAAGAACCACGACCAAGAGGACTGCGTGAAATGTAATGCTATTCCACGATAAAGTTGCTTTCCGCACCAACCTTATTCACCTGATCTAGAGCCCTCGCTTTGTCACTTTTTCCACTCTTTGCCGAAAAACATTCAAAGAACTTCCATTACAGATCCAAATGCAGTCTGCACATGGCTGGAAGAGTTATTCGCCTCAAAACCACAAGATTTCTACAGCCACAGAATCTAAAAGTTACCCCACAGGTGGAACACTGTTGTAGTCAGTGATGTTGTTCTTGTGGTCATCAGTTCTGAGACTGGTTTGATGCAGCTCTCCATGCTACCCTATCCTGTGCAAGTTTTTCATCTCCCAGTACTTACTGCAACCTACATCCTTCCGAATCTGCTTAGTGTATTCATCTCTTGGCCTTCCTCTACAATTTTCACCCTCCACGCTGCCCTCCAATACTAAATTGGTGATCCCTTGATGCCTCAGAACATGTCCTACTAACCGGTCCCTTCTTTTTTGTCAAGTTGTGCCACAAACTCCTCTTCTCCCCAATTCTATTCAATACTTCATCATTAGTTATGTGATCTACTCATCTAATCTTCAGCATTCTTCTGTAGCACCACATTTCAAAAGCTTCTATTCTCTTCTTGTCCAAACTTTTTATCGCCCATGTCTCACTTCCATACATGGCTACACTCAATACAAATACTTTCAGAAACGACTTCCTGACACTTAAATCTATACACGGTGTTAACAAATTTCTCTTCTTCAGAAACGCTTTCCTTGCCATTGCCAGTCTACATTTTATATCTTCTCTAATTCGACCGTCATCAGTTATTTTGCTCCCCAAATAGCAAAAAAAAAAAAACTCCTTTACTACTTTAAGTGTCTCATTTCCTAATCTAATTCCCTCAGCATCACCCGACTTAATTCGACTACATTCCATTATTCTCGTTTTGCTGTTGTTGATGTTCATCTTATATCCTCCTTTCAAGACACTGTCCATTCCGCTCAACTGCTCTTCCAAGTCCTTTGCTGCCTCTGACAGAATTACAATGTCATCGGCGAACCTCAAAGTTTTTATTTCTTCTCCATGGATTTTCATTCCTACTGCAATTTTTTTTTGTTTCCTTTACTGCTTGCTCAACATACAGATTGAATAATATCGGGGAGAGGCTACATCCCTGTCTCACTCCCTTCCCAACCACTGCTTCCATATCATGTCCCTCGACTCTTACAACTGCCATCTGCTTTCTGTACAAATTGTAAATAGCCTTTCTCTCCCTGTATTTTACCCCTGCCACCTTTCGAATTTGAAAGAGAGCATTCCAGTCAACATTGTCAAAAGCTTTCTCTAAGTCTACAAATGCTACAAACGTAGGTTTGGCTTTCCCTAATCTTTCTTCTAAGACATGTCGTATGGTCAGTATTGCCTCACGTGTTCCAGTATTTCTACTGAATCCAAACTGATCTTCCCCGAGGTCGGCTTCTACCAGTTTTTCCATTCGTCTATTATGAATTCGTGTTAGTATTTTGCAGCTGTGACTTATTAAACTGATAGTTCGGTAATTTTCACATCTGTCAACACCTGCTTTCTTTGGGATTGGAATTATTATATTCTTCTTGAAGTATGAGGGTATTTCGCCTGTCTCATACATCTTGCTCACCAGATGGTAATCCGCAGCTCGTGGTCGTGCGATAGCGTTCTCGCTTCCCACGCACGGGTTCCCGGGTTCGATTTCCGGTGGGGTCAGGGATTTTCTCTGCCTCGTGATGACTGGGTGTTGTGTGATGCCCTTAGGTTAGTTAGGTTTAAATTGTTCTAAGTTCTAGGGGACTGATGATCACAGATGTTAAGTTCCATAGTGCTCAGAGCCACCAGATGGTAGATTTTTGTCAGGACTGGCTCTCCCAAGGCCGTCAGTAGTTCTAATGGAATGTTGTCTACTCCCGGGGGCTTGTTTCGACTCAGGTCTTTCAGTGCTCTGCCAAACTCTTCACGTAGTTTCGTATCTCCCATTTCATCTTCATCTACATACTCTTACATTTCCATAATATTGTCCTCAAGCACATCGCCCCTGTATAGACCCTCTATATACTCATTCCACCTTTCTGCTTTTCCTTCTTTGCTTAGAACTGGGTTTCAATTTGAGCTCTGGATATTCATAGAAGTGGTTCTCTTTTCTCCAAAGGTCTCTTTAATTTTCCAATGCAGTATCTATCTTACCCCTAGTGAGATAAGACTCTACATCCTTACATTTGTCCTCTAGCCGTCCCTGCTTAGCCATTTTACACTTCCTGTCGATCTCATTTTTGAGACGTCTTTATTCCTTTTTGCCTGAACGCATTATTGATTACTAAAGTCACTGTTATGTGTGTCTGTTGATTTGATTAAACTTATGAGAAACTAGTACGAACTTGTGCACCAACCGAATAAATTCAGTACATAAAGAGCGCGCAAGAATATCGTGGCCGATAGTTGTGTAGTGGCTGAGGGAGCATGGGGAGAGCATTAGTGGTAGGGGTTGCGAGTGGGCCGTCAAAGCGCTGTAAGGGTAAAGCCGTGGGCTGGAGGGGAGGTGCCGCTCTAAATTGAAAGTTATGCTCTTATTTTTTGTAAAGATTAAGTAGAGTACCTCTACGCCCACAATTGCATAGTGACCGTCGAAAGAGATGTAGTGTCACCTCTGTTTCTCCAAACTGGTTAGAAAAAGATTCCAAGGCTTGTGCCTCGATTCTGTCAGTGCAGCGCTTCGCCAACTGTGCCAGCCGTCCGAAAGAGTGCAGACAATGTTGGCTTCCCCTTCCGAACGAATGAATGAGCTCGCCAAGCACTTCGGACGGAAATTCGTCACTGCACACCAGCCACTGCGGACTCTACAACCACATCAAACATTAGTTAGAAGACAGCAAATAAATAGCGCACTTTTACTCAAGCTACCTCTCTAAATAGTCACCGCTACGACTTAGGCATTTGTCGTGGCGTTGTACCAACATTCCATTACCCTCATCACAGAAAGGAGCCGCCTGTGCGTTCTGCCAATTATATACATTAGTTCACAGCTCGTTGTCTGTGCCAAAAAGGTTGTCTTCGTAGTCCGTGGTTCACGTGAGCAAAGATGAAACTAAGAGGGAGCCAATTAAGGGCTTTATCGTGGGTGATCAAACAGTCCCACCGCAAAAGTGGCAGGAACATCTTCATTGACCCTGCAGAATGCGGCTGAGAGTTGTATTGAAGAAGGAAAGGCGTGAAATTTATATTATGTGAGCTGCATTTATTTTAGGCATTTCTAAGTGATCACTTTGCGCTCTGGACTGAAAAGAGCGACCTGAGGCAAGCGATAGGCACACTAAAGACACTGCCCAACACATCCGTGCAAAGTTCGTTCTGATTTTCATAGTGGTTTCCATTTCGCGCCAAAGCGGACCTTACTTTCCGAATACGCCTCGTATAAAAACGTTTTTCATCTGTTTATGTTCGTATTCAGACACAGTACAGGATTTTCCTTTGTCCAGATATTGTTAAACGTAGGTACATTGTTGCTTTCAGATTTTTGGTCTCTCCCCCGGGATTAAATTTGTAGGAAAAGTATCAAGTCCTCACGCAAAGTTTTGTAACAAGGCTCTAAACCAAAAGATCAATAAAATAAAGATAATGAAGACACAAAATCCACTACTACAACATCTGTGAGTAAGAAAAGGTTCACTGTCGTCGTTAGCAGACGTCGATGCGGTCCCCTGTTTCTACTCACAAGCAGTCCTCAGCACATTCGGAATTCTAGAATGGCACGGTCAGATGATCACTGACGTCACTGCGTCTCTCGCGGCAGATTTACACGCAAGCACGTGACACGCACCCGCCACGAGTAGCCGATTTTGACCAGAAAACATCTCGCATACAATGGGCTTCAAGAAAAGAACATTAGTGATTAACGTCTCGTCGAATCGAGCTCGCAGCGTTTTAAGAACAGTGAGGGATATCGGCCGTGCCCTTGAAAATGACCCATCCTGTAACTTGCGTGGAGCGGTCGGTCTAGGCAAATCACGAAAAACCTGAAACTGGATGACCAGATGTGGATTTGAACCGTCGTCCTCCCGATTGTGAGTTCAGTGGGCTGATCACTGTGCCACCTCTCTCGTTGCGGATATGCGGAGAGATCCTGGTCGAGACCTATGAAAAAATGGATTTTCTTTTACATAATTTGCATTTTTGAAGTATTTAGATTATGACTGAATAAGGACCTTTTGATCGTGAAAGTGTCTCAGAAGTTACAGCGCGTTGAATGTAAACATGCGCCGCCAGAAATGCAGGCAGATGCAGGCGCGACGGATTAGTTCACTAAAAGATTCGACCAGTATCCAAATTCCTGTCCAGTAAAGGTTTGCTTCAAGATATACCGGTGCCAATACAGAAAACGACAACGAGAGCTTCAATGATTGCATTTGGAAATTGGTGTAGAAGTATTTTCATTGCGGTGCAAAAACTGTTGAAATAGCGGCACATATAAGTGCAGGTATATTCACCGAAGGTTATCCATCTATTCTGAAAAAGTGAACATGTTAAGAATCGTCGTAGGGGCAAGCATTGCAGCCACCATTTTTAATCTATTATGAGAAAAGGAATGTTTTCATACATGAATGTAAAAGTAATAAAGTGGTAAAACGCCCATTATAAAACAAACAAGTGTTCTATGAAGAAAAATTATAAAATTATTTCATTCCATTGTGTCAGTGTGGTACAGCAATCACTTTTTAACGCATTTTAGAATAGGAACAGTCTTGGCTTCGAAATTGTTTAATGTGAATGACGCGTTTCACCATTTTAGGGCAGCATCAGACTGTGTAAAAGTAGTTGGATATGAAACCCATGCGTCATAGAGGCATTTAAAATGGAAAATGTACGCAACAGGAACTGGATAATGCCCCCGTAAAATCTTTATGCTGCGGGCGGCTCATACGGCCTTTACTTTTGTAAGCGTAGTCCTATTTTGTACTAATGTGACGGTGTTACCTGGTGTGTTCAAGGTTCACCTTGCACTTTATGTGTTTATACGACAGATGGATTATATGTCCGTGTGTTGTTGCGTCCATTTTCCAATTTATATGGCTATATGACGGATGGTTTTCATATCCAGTCGTTTTTACACAACTGATGATGCCCCAAAGGGGTGAAACGCGTTATTGACATCGATAATTTCGCAACCAAGGCTGTATTTATTCTGAAAACAGAAAAACACTATAAACGCCGCCCATTCTTCGCAACTCTCGACCAGAACTTCTCCTTAAAGGTAGTCACACATGTAACTGCAAGTTTGACAAGTATGCATGCACAAGCATTTAGAGCAATCATGCACAAATAACCATCACTCCACACAGAGTGCTTCCACAGTCATTAAATTGTACTTCAAACTATTGGAGATATTGAGTCGCCGATTTTCTTGTTTAGGCCATCTTCGCAGTCGTGAAAAAATAACGAAGTTTCTCTTACATTAAGCTATTGTGTGGGTTGAAGACATATCTAAGATTAGTTTAAATAGTGCAGGGTCAATAGCGAAACGTATTTTAACCTCCCGTCTCTTGTAACATCACAGATTAAAATCAGAACACAATTGTAAGAGAAGCTATAACATCACACAGAAATATGAGAGCAATATTGTGATTTCTCGTATGTTGAAGACGCTACAAAACATCGAATACATGACTACACTCATCAGTAAGGGTTGTCTTATGAACGTTGTCTCATGAAACTCATCTTTCCTTGCTGCAGATTAAGAAATACTTTCACTTTTTTTCCTTCCTCCAGCTGGTTCTGGGAGAATTTTCCTACCTGGAGCTCACTCTGGAAGAATTCATCTTCTTAATAACGTCATGTCCCTCTGTGACATGGTAAGTTGCTCTATATTTTGTAGAAAGGGTAACATGTGCAACATTTATCTTTTTCCTAGCCTGATATAATTCCTATATAGGAAGGCTGGCTTTCATACAGTCAAATAAAATTTTCCAGTAACGCATAATCGATGTGCTCCACATTGGTCGAGACAGAACCACTAAGAATACTGCATCATAACTTACGTTAACTTGTACAACCACATACGCTGTGTGGAGACAAGCTCAAGGAAATACGAGACGTTGGTATGCTCCCACAAACTTGGGTAACTGAAAGTCGATGAAGCTTCATTCAGCTTGAACAGTCCAAATCACGTACGGTCATAAACGCTTGTACTAACTGCTTGTCATATTTGAAGTCTCTAGCGTGGCCACCTTAAAGACAAAACGCTCAACTATGGCGAACGAAACGTATTAATTTCCGGGGTAATATCTCCGCGGACGAAGCAAACAACAATTACTCCGATTTAAAATGACTCTACGTCCACATTCATTCTCTGGAAATCACTGTTCAGTGTGTAATCTTCCCCATTTCCATTCACGTACAGAGTGCGAGAGGAATGACTGATTAAACGTCTTTGCGATTGTTCTAATCTTGTCTTGGGATCCGTACGGGAGCTATAAGTAATGGCCTGTGGTATGTTTCATGGAAACCTTTCACGTAATGCTTTGTGTCACTCTTCAAGCGTCTGTCATTATAGTTTTTCCAACATCTCCATGACGATGTCCCATGGATCTCTGTCCTTCTTTGTGCGCTAACACACACACACACACACACACACACACACACACACACACACACACACACACACACACAAGACGCACCACGAAGGAATTATCCGAACAAGGCGGAAATCGGTAGATATGGCTGGTTCAAATGGCTCTGAGCACTATGGGACTTAACATCTGTGGTCATCAGTCCCCTAGAACTTAGAACTACTTAAACCTAACTAACTTAAGGACATCACACACATCCATGCCCGAGGCAGGATTCGAACCTGCGACCGTAGCGGTCAAGCGGTTCCAGACTGAAGCGCCTAGAACCGCACGGCCTCACCGACCGGCCTGTAGATATGATGGACATGTGCACAACAACAGATAAACTACAATTTCAGAAATATTGGATGATTTATTCAGGAGAAAAAGCTCCACAAACTGAGTTAGTCAATAATGTGTGGGTCCACCTATGGCCTTTATGCAAGATGTTATACCGCTGGGGACTGATTGATTGTGTCTTTTCGTTGTCCTCCCAAGGGGTACTGACTGTCCAACTGGAGTGTTGGATCATCAAAATCCTGAGATGGTTGTACAGTCCTGCCCATAGTGCTCGGTGAGAGATCCGGCGACCATTCTGACCAAGGTAAGGTTTGGCAAGCACGAAGAGAAGCAGTAGCAACTCTCTCTCTGTTGGGACGGGCATTATAGTGCTGGAACGTAAGCCCAGTTACGCTTACCATGGACAACAAAGCGGTGCATAGACCATCGTCGAAGTATCGCTGTGCTGTAAGGGTGCCATGGATGACAACGAAAGAGAGTCCATTACGAAAAGAAATCGTCGTATGGCGGGCGGCACCCAGGTTGGGGTCCCAATACTGTCCAGAGCGTCCCCGCGTATGTCTTCGGCCTGGAATCTTATTGACTCTAGTACAGTTGTCTTCAGTGATGAGTCCTGCTTCGGGCTGAACCCCAATGAGCTGCGAATCATTATGGGCAGGGCCCTCCAACCACCTCGGAATTTTCCCCACCAATCGCACCAATTAGACAGAATATGGCACGGTATCCCTTAGTAGGACATAATATATAGCTCTGAGCACTATGGGACTTAACATCGGAGGTCATCAGTCCCATAGAACATAGAACTACTTAAATCTATATAACTTAAGGACATCACACACATCCATGCCCGACGCAGGATTCGAACCTGCGACCGTAGCAGTCACTCGGTTCCGGACTGAAGCGCCTAGAACCGCTCGGCCACCGCGGCCGGCTTAGTAGGACATCCAGCAACTCTGTCAATCAATGCTAAGCAGAATAAATGCTTGCTTAAGGGTCAGAAATGGACCAACGCGCTGTAGACCCTCTGAATATGTTAAGCTCTTTCTCTTGAAAAAAAAAAAAATCAAATTTTTCTGAAACTTTTTTGTTGTGTGTGCGTGCAGATCTCATCTATTGATTTCCGCCCCAGTCGGGTAGTTCCTTCGGCGTGCGTTGTCTCTTTTGTGTTAGACTGTACGTTATGAAACGTCCCCTCAGAAAAATTATTGAATTACTTTGCTGGTAAATCCCTTACGTTATTTGATTTTCAAATATCTGAGCAGAACTGAACGTACTCAGACATTTCGCTCTTTACCTATTCTGATCAACACTAAACTGACACACAATATTTTTAGAGCAACGCAATCTGACTTTCAAAAATCCCTACAGAAGAATGGACCTGACTAACATTAACCTATACCTTTCACAAATCAGTTATCTCACAAAAATCTTCGTTACTCGAACTACTGCAATACAGCGAGCGCCACTACTGCCAGCTTAATAGTGTTCAAAAGCCATAATATATATAGCAGTTCATGACAACCATTCTTACAAATGTACTGTTTCTCAAAAATCCGCCATCTCACTTCCCCACATCCACCACTGCTGTAGGCTCATCTCCAACTGCGCAACGCTACGCGCTGTTAACAGCCAACAGCCCAACACTACAGTAGCGAATGTTACAACAATGCCACCCAGCCACAGACTGCACACAGCACAGCCAGTGATTTTCATACAGAGCGCTACATGGCGTTACCAATATAAAAACCTAAACAGCCTACTTACAACGTTCAATAACTTTTGCTAGCTCTCTTTGGTACTGGTTACATACACATTAGCAACATTATAGGACACGTCACACTCGTGTTTGTAAACAACATCCTTTGATTGCACTTGGACAGTATTCTACCAGAAGACTGCTTCCAGCTTTAGCTGTTGGTTGAGCCTATGTGATGGTTGCATTCGATATGCTCATAAATCGCTACAAGCAGGAACTTGTATGGGATGATTGAGCGAAGAGGAAGCCCAAAAGGAAATGAGGTTGTCAGATGTCGTCTGGTGCTTGCTAAGACTTTTGAGAAACCGTATCGTTTCTTTAATTGTCCCAGTTACTCACGTCTAGAGGCGGTACACGCATTTCCTGCCACTATCAACGGTCTGGGAGTGGGACCGATGTGGGGATGGCAAAATTCCCTGCTTGGAGGTGTGTAGGAAATTACGCGCAATTTGGGTCGTCGCGCCCTGCTCTGCACACGTCGTTAGCGGACGATATTAGGCGGTGTGCATGTGTGTGTGTGTGTGTGTGTGTGTGTGTGTGTGTGTGTGTGTGTGTGTGTGGCGATTAGGTGGGCGGCCTGAGTCAACAGCGTGGACCCCCGCGACCCGCGCCAAGGTTGCGCAGCGCCTGCGATCAATGACTCCGACGGCGATTAAGATGGCAGCAGCCACGAGGCAGACTCCTTACCAGACGGACCGCCGCTGCGCTGCGGAAGCACGCGTAAGCCTGCATATCTCGGCTGACCAGTCCTCTCCCATAGGCTGTCCGCTTCTGTCATTTGTTTTTCGTTGTCGCCTGGTGGTGCACTAACAGGTTCGTAAGGTTATCTCACGACTACTCTTCCCCCTTCTCTGCTGTTCGCTATACCCTTATCCCTGCTACATTTTAACTGCTGCAGCTGCATTTCGGAAGACTTGTAACATTGTCCTTGCTGGGTTACACCGATGTGGGTGCTGCGCGAAGAGGGAACGGAGGAATACGGGAGCGAATCCATTTTTTATATGTCCACGGGTGAAACAAGTCGTTCTGTACCAATGTGCAGCAAGACTTGATAATAAATCAAAAAACTGCACATTCATTCTCTAGGACAGACCCGAGCCTCGACACAATGATATTTCGCAAAAAAAAAAAAGGGTTTAGTGTACCAACTTTTAAAGGCTCTACGCAAATTCATCTAATCATAAACTGTCAATGTAGTTCTTCTTTTCATGAACTAATATAAACTGTTTTCTTCTGCTGCACCATTTGTATTACTGTTATTTCTACTAGTCGTATCCCATAGTAAATGTTCATTCATAACAAGTCTGTTCTTACGAAAACAATGATTAATATTTCTTAAAGGACTTGACTGCACAAATTATTTCACAGTTGCAATTTCAGCCTTAAAGCTATGATTAAATGATAATTTTGCTTCAGAAGATGTCAAACTTTAAAATCCTCCGACATGTTCTGAAGCAGAATTACCGCTTAGTAATGGATTTAAAGATGGAATTGAAATAATGATATCAATAATTTGTACATTCAACGACAAATGCGACGTCGTTTAAACAATTCTACATGACTATGAACCTCAACCATGAGAAGTTAATTAACGGTAAATATTTACAACGCTTAGCTGAAAGTGAGGTGGCCCTGTCTTTCCAAGATAAATAAATAACTGAAAATAAACATTTCTTCAGCTTCTTACAATGTACACAAGTAGACGTCGAATAAAAAATGAATAAGGTTTTCTTTTTCAGGTAAGAGACTTGAACTACAGGAGCAACATAAATCAATTTTTTTAAAAATTTAAGTCTTTGTGGTGTTTCATTTTCTATATAAAAGTATTTCGACAACTTTTACCAATAGCAAAATAAGAGGGATTGGGAAAGATAGTTGTTACTAAAATTAAAGGCAGTATGTTAATGGGATGATTCGTAGCATTAAAATACATGTTGAATGCTTCTATACCAATGAACAGATAAAAGAAACAGATGTACGTGTCCTACCAGAAAACCAACTTTAAGAACTTCAACAGGCTAGAAAAAATTACTAAATAAATGTGCATCTGCAGCAGCTATAACAGTAACGATCGATTTGAAATAATGACTACCTTCAGTACATAAGGTATATTCCTGTTACGGAGGAATTTTCTACTTAACCGTCTTGACTGAATCGAATACTTGCCGCCGATGACTGCATATTGTGCTGTAAGCTCTGAGGTATAGAACTGTAACATTATTGTAATCTCTCGTATATGTGTTTACAAATACGAAACTATTAACAGTTGCAATATTTCTTTTGCTTTACTGTTAGTCGATTACAGCGTTGTTTTGGTGAGTTTTGTTTAAAAAGGTGCTGCTCTCCTCGGGAAGCCACACCCAGCACTAGAGCATGCGACTGGAAGAGGATGGGCGACTCACCTCTTTCAAGCATGTGGCCCTGCAGTGCGCAACGGTCAGCGGTGACCAGGAGGGATCATCAGCTCCACCACCAGCTGTCCCGCCAAGTTTCTTCGGCGGTGGGCCGCAGGACGTCATCCGCCAGAGCGAAATGGAACAGACCAGCAGTAACACCGGCGCACACGCCCCAGGAAACGGCATTGCTACCGTATTACTTTTCTCTTTCGACGATGGAACGGTTATCGGTGGAAGACCTGTATCGGCTACTTAAAAAGTTAAAAACGCGCAACAGCCGCCTGTTTTGACTCCACCCGCGGCACAAACATCTAGTGTGGGAAGTCTACATTTAAGGCGAACTCAGTAAATAGTAGAATGCTTCGAATACTAGAGAAAGTAACTCACAATGACGAGCAGGCATACTGAGAGGAAGAAGTAATCAGTGCCTTACGCCAAGGTAAGTAATTTTAAAATTGCTTTTAAAGGGTGAGGTCACCATCTTTTGACTTTTAAATGTGGACGTTAGGGAATCAGAACAAGAGTTTGTGTCGGAAACACTGGATGCTCAAACCGGAGAGGTACAGCTAGATCCAAGGAGCGCTCGGAGCTGATAAGGAAGTGGGTGAGACCCAGAAAACACGAAAACACTGCCAAGCAAAAAAAAAAACTGCAACGCCCACGAGACACGCCCACCGCGGCTTCCGCGCGCACACTGCAGGGGCCAGCCCGGCTGGGCCGCGGCAGGGGCCGGCTCCCCCCTCCCTCCAGACAAGTCTCCCGTGACGTCACTCGTCACGTGACCTACCGCCAGCCGCGCGCCGGCAGGTTGTCAAGAGTTGGGTTTCGCAGCGGCGCGCGCGGAATCGACCTCGCTGTAATCGGCTGTTATGTCCGTCAGTGGAGACGAAGATGGATGCGCCACCAGCACGGCAGATACCGGCCGACAGGTGCCCCGCGCAAATCCGATGAGAGAAAAAAAGTTGCTCTCGATTACTCGGACCGAATCTGCACCAAAACGAAGGAGAGGTGCATTCGCTTGTCTGCGACCCTGGAAGTGACAATACTCTCTATTGACCTTCCCCGCTGATGATTCTCTCACATAATGTGACTATACTAAATACAACAGTAAACTGCTGGAAATAATACGTAACAGTATCTTCAGCAATTTCGAAATTCGAAAATTTTTACACTTTTGACACGCAACTGTAGCAAATGTCTTAGAAAAAATAACAATTTTCTCATTGCTTTCGAAGACCTTAAACAGGTGTAAAAATAATGATAACTAGACTAATCGAGAAAGGAATAGATACAGTGACTAAATAACGCCATTTGGCTGTCTTGACTAGACAAATAACGTCCTCGCCAGTTAATAAATGGGTGGCTCTGAGCACCATGGGACTTAACATCTTAGGTCATCAGTCCCCTAGAACGTAGAACTACTTAAAGCTAACTAACCTAAGCACATCACACACATCCATGCCCGAGGCAGGATTCGAACCTACGACCGTAGCAGTCACGCGGTTCCGGACTGAAGCGCCTAGAACCGCACGGTCACCGAGGCCAGTTCGGCAGTTAATAAACCTACTATTTTAACGTCTATTGATGTTGAATATCTGTGCATGTGGCTCGAAGTTAGTAGACAGAAACACTTTTCTTACTGGTTAGTAGTCATAATATTTTAGTGCCTGCTCATATTAAATATATAGATATGTGGCTCAACTTTCGACTGATATGGCAGATTATAACGATCTCCTAACTGTAGTACATATGAGAATTAACAGCTCGGAAGTTTTGTTTTACACTGACTGGGGAGCTATCTCTAGAAACTTCTTCCATCTGTAAGATCAATTAATCAGGAGCAAGATGGAAATTGGCTTCTCATTGTGTGATTCCGTTCCCACTTCACCACTGTGTAGAATCAGCACATCATTATACTTGTGGACGCTACTTAACGATACTCATATCTGTCGTCGATGCGTAACAGGTGATAACCACACTCGTTGCGCGACAAATACTCGTAAGTTGCCGATACATGTTATGGGTATGATCGTCTATCTATCATTCATTACAGTGATATAGGCTAATTAATACTGGGAGAAGAAACGTAAACCCCTACTACGAATATCGACATTTCTACTGAAATTCTTGAATACCCAGCACTACCGCGTGGTTACAATAAAAGCACAGCTACTCAGTGAGGTCCAGTATGGGCCGTAATTATCGTATGACAGCGAAGTTTGGTAAATTAGCTAACGTGCTAATGCGAAACTGATTTACGCTGGGACAAAAATTAGTTCCAACTGTGGCCACCAGGTGCAAATCTGACGCTGTACACTGTTTTTATGACGCCATGGTATCCCTGTCATTTGACAAACCATAACGTGAGTTAACAGTATGGCTGCCGAGAAGAGAGACCGTGCTCTGTTAGTAAAACTCTTTTATGCGAACGGCAGCAATTACAATACTATAAAGAGAGTATCATCGACTTAAAAGTATGAGGAGAGGCTCTATGTCATTTAATGGTTTAAAGAAGATGACAACAAAATTCGAAAACACGGGTGTGCATGGTGTGGCACCTGAAAGAGCAAGTCGTCCTACCCGGGTGACGTTATTAACTCTATAAGTGCTCTAAACCCTCTTACGAGTGAAGTGGAGGTAAAATTGCAAAACTCTTGACTTATGATCAACTGAGAACAAAGGAACAGTATTAACTAATGCATCTACAATGGATACCGAAACTTGTTGCTATTAGGGTCAACTCGAGAAAATGACGCTGCATCTTCTTTCCGCTGGCGTACACCTACAATACAGCGATTTTCGTAGCACTCTCGTTAATAAATCAAAAGCTGAATGGGCAGTATTTGCATTAAAGGCACCAACAACCAATTGCACGTCACCCTTGGTTTCTCTGCTCGACTCTCAAGATGAAATAAATTATTAATTTTAACAGACTAAGAACAGGCTCCATAAACATGAATAAAATGAGACATTTGTTAAAAATAATACCCTCTCCAGACTTCGTTTCTGCCTCTTGAAGAGTACATTGTGCAGGGTTGCGATTCTTCTGGAAAATCTAGAATTCTGAAGGAAATCTGAGGGAATTGCAGGAATTTCATAAAATCTCAGGGACTTCTGCAGTTTTAACCTAGTATTGAAACTGAGTTTTATTGAGGTTTGTAAATCTCTAATTTTAAAATATCTCATATCTCTAAGTGTGTTAATTATATGATTATTATTCCATATAAACTGCTAATGTTTTAAAGTTGAAGTTAAACTACTGTTTAATGGCCGGTGTATAGCTCAGCTGATAGGAAACAAAAGTCATTATCGTGGTATGCTGTCCCCATGACGTCATCTTCCTCTTCACACCTGGAATTCCCAGAAAAATTTTTCCCATGTTTGAGTAGCCACCGTGATTCGATACCTACAGCCATTCACAATCACTTACACAGTATTTAAAAAATTAAAGCTAGTTTATTCTCAGTAAAGCTTTTAGTTCCATGAATAGCTCCGTCACCACTTGTAATGGAAATTTCATCCTTTTAAATGGTAACTTTATTTGACATGTACTTTTGAAATTTTTAATATATAACGCATTAAGTTTTGTATTAAAATTGTTTCTTTCGTTGCAATGTTACTGTCAGACTAACATTTTGTAGACTAATTACATCGCGTAATTGTTAACTTATTTTTATTTAGATTCGTTTTATGTAGTACATTGTGAATTACATTTTGGAACGAAGTCAGAAAATTATCTTACTTTTCCGTTAAGTCAGATAATTGTTTCTGATGAAACACACTTTGTCAGAAAGGAATAAAATAAAATAAACTTTCTCAAAGCATAAAGGTACAAACAATTTTATACAATGCTAACGAAATAAGAAAAAAGGAAAGAAGGGAAAGCAGAAAGGTGGAAGGAGTATATAGAGGGTCTATACAAGGGCGATGTACTTGAAGACAATATTATGGAAATGGAAGAGGATGTAGATGAAGATGAAATGGGAGGTACGATACTGCGTGAAAAGTTTGACGGAACACTGAAAGACCTGAGTCGAAACAAGGCCTCCGGAGTAGACAACATTCCATTAGAACTACTAACGGCCTTGGGAGAGCCAGTCCTGACAAAACTCTACCATCTGGTGAGCAACATGTATGAAACAGGCGAAATACCCTCTGACTTCAAGAATAATATAATAATTCCAATCCCAAAGAAAGGAGGTGTTGATAGATGTGAAAATTACCGAACTACCAGTTTAATATGTCACAGCTGCAAAATACTAACGCGAATTCTTTACAGACGAATGGAAAAACTAGTAGAAGCCGACCTCGGGGAAGATCAGTTTGGATTCCGTAGAAAAGTTGGAACACGTGAGACAATACTAACCCTACGACTTATCTCAGAAGTTAGATTAAGGAAGGGCAAACCTACGTTTCTAGCATTTGTAGACTTAGAGAAACTTTTTGACAATGTTGACTGGAATACTCTCTTTCAAATTTTGAAGGTGGCAGGGATAAAATACAGGGAGCGATAGGCTATTTACAATTAGTACAGAAACCAGATGGCAGTTATAAGAGTCTAGGGGTATGAAAGGAAAGCAGTGGTTGGGAAGGGAGTGAGACAGGGTTGTAGTCTCTCCCCGATGTTATTCAATCTGTATATTGAGCAAGCAGTGAAGGAAACAAAAGAAAAATTCGGTGTAGGTATTAAAATCCATGGAGAAGAAATAAAAACTTTGAGGTTCGCCGATGACATTGTAATTCTATCAGAGATAGCAAAGGACTTGGAAGAGCAGTTGAACGGAATGGATAGTGTCTTGAAAGGAGTATATAAGATGAACATCAACAAAGGCAAAACGAGGATAATGGAATGTAGTCGAATTAAGTCGGGTGATGCTGAGGGAATTAGATTAGGAAATGAGACACTTAAAGTAGTAAAGGAGTTTTGCTATTTGGGGAGCAAAATAACTGATGATGGTTGAAGTAGAGATGATATAAAATGTAGACTGGCAATGGCAAGGAAAGCGTTTCTGAAGAAGAGAAATTTGTTAACATCGAGTATATATTTAAGTGTCAGGAAGTCATTTTTTAAAGTATTTGTGTGGAGTGTAGCTATGTATGGAAGTGAAACATGGACGATAATTAGTTTGGACAAGAAGAGAATAGAAGCTTTTGAAATGTGGTGCTACAGAAGAATGCTAAAGATTAGATGGGTATATCACGTAACTAATGAGGAAGTATTGAATAGAATTGGGGAGAAGAGAAGTTTGTGGCACAACTTGACTAGAAGAAAGGTTGGTAGGACATGTTGTGAGGCATCATGGGATCACCAATTTAGTACTGGAGGGCAGCGTGGAGCGTAAAAATCGTAGAGGGAGACCAAGAGATGAATACACGAAGCAGATTCAGAAGGATGTAGGTTGCGGTAGGTACTGGGAGATGAAGAAGCTTGCACAGGATAGAGTAGCATGGAGAGCCAAACCAGGCTCAGGACTGAAGACCACAACAACAACAACAACAACGAAATACAGTCTATGCAAAAAAAATAACGACACGCCACGAAGGAATTATTCGAATGGGAAATAAATGGCTAGATGTGATCTATATGTTCAAACAAGCAAATGATTACAATTTTAGAAAATTTGGATCATTTAATCAAGAGAAAGAACTTTAAAAAAACGAACAAGTCACTAACGCGTTGGCCCACCGCTGGTATTTTCAGTAAGCTTTTACTCCCTTTGGGATCGGTTGAGTTGTTTGATGTCCTCGTGAGAGATCATCATCATCATTATCTTGGACAGTTTCCAGCCTCTGGTCGCGTCTGTATGGAACGTAGGCCTCTCCATCGTCTTCTGTTTTGCCACCATCTCTCCGTCTTCACTATGGTCCAGTCGTCTCCTTTCTTCTGGATGCATTCTTCTACACCCTTAAGCCACCTGTCTCTCGGTCCTCCTCCAGGTCTCTTTCCTACCAGTTTCATCTCGTGTATCCTCCTGGGTATCATCCTCTCCTCCATTCTCTTAACATGTCCATACCATCTCAGCCTTGATTTCTCTATCTCCTCCTGTAATTGTTCCATTCTTCAAAAGCCTATGATTCTCTCATTTTTAATATATCTTTCTCACTCCAATACTGTTTCTCGAAAATTTAATCTCACTAACTCGTAGCTTGCTTTTCTCTCTTCCTTTCATAACCCAGATCTCTGATGCATATGTTAGTATCGGGATATAGTATGACCGGTATATAACCTTTATACTGATTTGGGGTACATCCTTGCTCCATATCAGGCTTCTGACGCTCTTCCGAAATGCTTCTCCCCTGCTCGTTTATTCCTCTGTCGTTTTTTCCATCTTCCTGTTTCAGGCTTCCTAGGTACTTGAAATCTCCACTCTCCTCAATCGTTCCCCACCGTTATTGTAGTTGATCCTCTCTTCTTCGTTCTTGTTATGATAATCATCTCACTCTTACTTACACTAAATTTCATCCCATAGTCTTGTACTGTTCGTTCCCATACATCCAACTGCTCTCGTACTTCCTCCTCCTTATTCTCCTAAATCACCGTTCTAAATTCTAACTGACGCATTAGATCGTCAAAATCCCGAGACGGTTTAAGGGCCGTTTCCATAACGGTCCAAATGTTCTCAAATTGGGTGAGATTCGACGACCTCGCTGGCCGAGGTAGACTTCGGCAAGAAAGAAGACAAGTGGCAGAAGCTCTCACCGTGTACGGGAGGGCATTACATTCTTGAAATGTACGCTGAGGCTGGATTGCCATGAAGGGCAACAAAACGGGCAGTAGAGTACCGCCGATGTACTGCTGTTCTGTAAGGGTGCCGTAAGTGACAACCAAAGGGGTTCTGTTTTGTCCAGGGTTCATCAAACACGTCTTCGGCCTAGAATCTCATTGACTTCCGTAAAGTTGTCTTCAGTGTAAGTCCCACTTCGAAATGAGCCCCGATGGTCAGCGAAGACGCGTCTGCAGACGCTCCGGACATTGACAATACACCAATATGACTGTCGCCGCCATATGGCCCGACAGCCAGGAATGATGATCTGGGTGACATTCCTTGTCATAGCAGTATCCCTTGTAGCTCTCGAATCATCCAGAATGATGATGATATAACGTACGAGTTAGACAGTATTTGGCACGATATTCCTCAAGAGGACATTAACAGCTTTGTCAATCCATGCCAAGCCGACTAACTACTTGTATAAGTGCCAGGGGTACCAACGGGGTTATAGACGTCATCAATGTGTGAGCTGTGTCTCTTGAATAAATCGTCCAATTTGGATAAGTCCTCCATGGTGCCTTGTATTTTTTGTCTTAAAGTGCACTACTGACCCAATTTAAACAATATATAGCTAAATTACTAGACATATTCTTGAAAAAATAACATCTAATGCAACATAATCATCGTCATCTGCCCTTTAAGCGTTAGGCCTTTCCTTGTTTTACCTCTTAGGATACTCACGCTTCCGTGACACCTACTACCAACCGTTTTAAATCTTTTACTCTGAGGAGGCAACCTTTCTCCACTCATTCTATCGAGATATTCGTTCCCGGTCCATGTGTTTTCTTGCCTTTTATTTAGGATATTAAATGTATTCAGCTCTTCCCTAATTTGTGAATTTAGAAATCGGTCGGGTCTTTTGCATCCCCTTACTGTCCTAAGAAATCTCATCTCTATTTCCTGTATACGGCCTTCTTGGCATTTATTTGTAACTCATGATTCAGCTTCGCAAACAAGAATTGGAAATGCCGTAGTATTAGGAGGTTTAATTCCTTTTTCTTTCCTTGTTTTATTTTTAGACTCTGTTCAATGATCCAGATGTACTCCCAGACTTAGCTAATATCTTCTCTACGTTTCCGTCATACTCATAACTGACGTCGCAATCTAAATAGTTAAAATGTTTGACCTGTGCTATTATTTTGCTATCAACTACAGTTTTTATGCGTACAGGATGTATTTACTTGATAACCATTGATTTTTTTCTGTTTCATGAAATTCTTTAATGACACACTTCACAAATCTTACCTAATAAATGTATTCCCTTTTGTAGGTCATCTTCTTTCTCCGCTAACAATGAGTCGTCGTCTGTATACGAAAGGCACTTCAAGCGGGAATTTCTGTTAATCTTAATTCCTCATTCAAACTCTCCTTCTATTTCCGGATTGCATCATCTGAATAACTGTTAAGTAGTGTGAGTGAATGCTGCATCCTGGTCTAACTCCAATGTTTGAGGCTATAACGTCTGTCAGATTAGACATTTAGATCTAAGATTACAAAAAAAAAAAAAAAAAAAAAAAAAAAAAAAACGGTTCAAATGGCTCTGAGCACTATGGGACTTAACAGCTGTGGTCATCAGTCCCACAGAACTTTGAACTACTTAAACCTAACTAAACTAAGGACATCACACAAATCCATGCCCGATCCAGAATTCGAACCTGCGACCGTAGCATTCACGCGGTTCCGAACTGGGCGCCTAGAGCCGTTCGGCCACAGCGGCCGGTCTCGAAGATTACAATCGTGTGTTTGTACAGTCTCAAATGTCTCCACAGTTTCTATCGCCCCAAAGTTATCTAATTCCTTAATAATGAATACTAAATGGGTTTCCCTATTACACTGCATCTGTTTTTCGATTATTTGTTTAATTTCAAAATTGCATCTAATATCGACCTGCCCTCTGAAACCCTATCGGTTCTTCCCCAAACAAACTGTTAGCTATAACCGTTACCTCTCGTTTGCATTTCTTGCATAAATGTTCTATGTTGTGTCCTTGTAGGCATTTCTTGCATAAATGTTCTATGTCGTGTCCACTAAGGTTATTGCTGTATAATCCCCGCAATTATTTATTGAGATACTGTTCTGAATAATCAGCGAAACAGATCTTTTAAGAATGTAAACCACTGCAGCCATCATCGGTGGTGTTACAAGTACTTTGATTGTGGTAGCCCGTCACATATCCCTATGTGACACTTCAGCGCTCTCACTACGGCCTTTTTCTTGGAATTCGCTGCACACTGTAGCCCACTGTAGGTTTCGCACGAACGATATGACTGTTTCAAGGGAAGCTTAATAATCTTCCCGTTTTAGCAAATGCCAAAGTATTAGTAATGACAGGAAGGCATTCGTGACTGCCGCGCGGGATTAGCCGAGCGGTCTAGAGGGGAGGGGGGGGGGGGGTTATAGTCATGGACTGTGCGGCTGGTCCCGGTGGAGGTTCGTCGGGCATGGGTGTGTGTGTTTGTCCTTAGGATAATTTAGGTTAAGTAGTGTGTAAGCTTAGGGACTGATGATCTTAGCAATTAAGTCCCATAAGACTTCACACACATTTGAACATTCGTGACTGCCAAACTCCCGAAACATTTGCAATCGTGACAACGTGTTTAGGCTGCCGGCGGCTTGCCTGCCTGCCTGCCTGCGTGCCTGTCTTAGTACTACCAGCGCGCCACATACGCGTGCAAACATAAACACAAACAAGCTTCGTCACTCACCCCCCGCCCTGCAGCCGCCAGTACGCCGGTGAACGCTTCCAGTAATTGCGGCAACGTCAGAAACACCAATGTTAATGGCTTTCAACGTGGAAATATTGCCCTTATATTAGCGAATGTTTGACATTCCGCCACTGTGTGCAACCAGTTCTCTTAAGAAGGCCTCCGTAAGAAGACCAATAAGTCGGATCGGAAGAATCTCAAGAACGGGCGATGCCAGGATCCAAGGAATCTCAACATCAGGATGTTATTCTCAGAACATCGCGAACATTACACACGGAAGTATACACATGTAAAGAAGGTTAACAGTTACATCATGTTAATGAAAGAGTCAACTGTGGTAATCAGAGACTTATTTATGTCCCAACAAACGCAATAGCAACAATTCGTACTTCGACGTAAGAAATAACCTGAGCCCCCTAATTTGATCAGGTTAATTAAAAAGCAAATAAATAAACAGCAACATTCCCTTCTTCCCCTGAACCACTGGAAGCACATGGAAAGCGTTTGAAAAATGACATTAACGATCGAAATGTGTAACTAATTGTCGTGAAATAGTTTGAATGGTTTCTTGAAACACACAGAAAACGTACAAAAGTAAAACGCCTTCAGTGTGAGGCCACGGACGCATAATTAAGAGAAAATATAAGACACCCCAGGGAAACAATGCGAAACACTTCGCTACCCATTGCCTGGCCCTCTTTCTGCTGGTACATTTTGTTATTAAAAGAAAAGTAGTTGTGTGATTGTACTAGTGTTAATAGATCAATGAATTCATATTTTTCTGGTAATGCCAAATTTTTATATTTAAGTAAATTGTTTTTAATTATTTCTATTGTTTATTTGACCGGTATGTTTGTGTAAAGGTTTGTGATGAAAGTGATGCAAACCTAGCAGTATCAGGAATCTATACAAATAACAAAACAAAGAACAAAGCTATCCATAACATTAAAAATAATACCAAACCATACAATCAATCAGGAACATACAAACTTAATTCCAACTCATGTCCAAAAACATACATAGGTCAAACAGGGAATAACTACAACATACGTTTTCGACAACACATGAATTCTCTTCGTTTAATAAACTTAAATAAATCCACATTTGCCCAACATGTAGAAGAAGAAGAACATCAAGTAACAGACATATCCCATAACCTGCAAGTTCTCCACCTAGCCAACAAAAGAAAAAGAATGAACCTCCAAGAAGAAATCGAAATTTATTCACATAAACATGCATCCCCTTCTGACATACTTAACGACCAAACAGAGTTACCAAACCTAATATTTCTGAAAAACTTTCACACTTACTTATCAAACCACTTACTAAGCACAATCAAGAAATAACATAATCTAATATAAACCCAACAAATGCATGTAATAATATACAACATAAAAATCTTAATTCTATCTTTGTTATATTGTAAATGAATGAATTACTGCTTTGTATAAATGTGTTATGTTAATTTATTATCTTCAATACTTCCTAAGTAACCAAAAAAACTTGGTATACATCGTACTTAGAATACAGTAGCTTAGCTAGAACCTCAAAACTTTCGTAAAATATAACTCTGTCCATAGATAAACTGCTTGTATGTAAACAAAACTGTCAGTCAACAAGATGGCGGATAACGCAGTGCGGCTGTGTAAAATACGTGACAAAAAGTGTTTTTGCTGTTACAAAAAAGAAGAAAAGCCAAGAAAAAACAAGGAGAGGAGAATGTAAGTAGAATGAACAACTGATAGTGCGTAACTTTAAACTCGCGAAATTGAAGTAAATGATTGGAATCGTTGCTTTTGCACAGGCCAGCTGCAGCATCCAAACTGCTGTCGATATTGTACCACTGTAGAAACTGAAGATACATGTAATTTGCCAGCTGCAGATGGGTGCAAAACCGAAATGCATTTTGGCATAAATAAAACGCATTACAAAAAAAGTGGCTGGTCGCTGTATTTTTACAGTAAAGTATCGTTATCCACGGCCACGGAGCTCAATAGTCCAAAGAAAATGGACAAATTGTTATTGAATAATAAAAGGTTTGGCAGCAACCTGGTTGCTTGGATTTTGAAATTTGCTTTATTTCCTGTAATCGATGTCATAACCTTTCATGTCCATCTTCGTAGCGTTTTACATGTATACTGCTCAACACTTAGTAATTTTCTAAATGTCTCGTCTCTTCAGTTAATACGTCGCTTCCAGTTAGTTCTTAGCATCTTCCTTCACACGAAAAGACAGAGTAATTTTTCGAAGCTACATAAGTTAAGAGTCTCACTAAACTCAAAAGACCGTAAATAAAAATTCAATTTATTTCTTAAAAGTTATTGGAATCTTAAGCCCATAAATGATACTTAATTAGTCGAGATCGCAAAAATTGTGTATAATCATCGATAACCAGTTTCGGCTAAAACAGCTAGCTATCTTCAGATCAGAGAAGGCAAAGATTTTTCTTTCTAATCACCATACATTGGATTGTTTATAATAATGCAGTAACTTTTAAGGTTCATAGATCGGTTATCTCCAACCTGACAGGTGAGGAATCAACAGCAATTTATCTGCTTTTAGCATACTTCGCTAATTTCGCTTCTTCCGGAAATATCTCTTTCCGCCAGCTAACAGCTTAACGATCTACTACGAGCCACCAATGAATCACGTGCGTTAGCACCAATCCGGAATACTTGCTAACAAAACTACAGAAAGGACTAATCATAATTCCACGCCAACGCTAGAGAACACACTTGCGAATCCTGGCACGCTTTCTGTATCACTGTACAATTTATCCGACTTCAGAAATATCACCATTGCCCCAGAGAGACCACAACTCACGTTTTTCGTGCACATCTGCCACCTGCCCCATTCTGCTACCCCTCCAAATTGTTTAGCTGTAGAGCCCTTTCAGATAATCGACTTGAATGCGTTCTTATTGACCATTCACTTCCACCATTAGTAGCGCTTCTCTGGAAAGATCTGCCTCCTGCCAGGACTACTCGTAGAATCATTTAACACGTAATCGCTCTTGCGAGACGACATGGTGCCAACTGGAAGTCTGGTGGGTAACGACATTAGCTACTTCATAGCTTTTCGTATTTAGTACTTTTCGCATTAAAACGTGTGTGTTACGGAATTTTTCTGTTCAAAGGCACCAGTGCATTCTACATTTACAAAAAACGCTTCGTTTTTTGTACGATTTGCCATAATTAAGTGTTGTATCTACGAACAAAGCGTTTAGCACTGCGTGAAATGAAATACATAGATGGAGATCACATGTTCTATCAGAAGCAGTTAATATCAGTTTATACTCTATAAAAATTACATTATTCCTCATGTAAATATAGACTTGTATTGCTACCTATTTTTATTTTTTATCTTTTAATTCCTTGCTTAAATTTGAAGGACGTGTTGATAATGGTTAAGTTTTGCATCAACATTTGTACAACGTTGTAGTTCATTGTATTTTAGCGCAATATGAGACTTTTAGCTTAAAAATTCTTTAGTGTAATGGATAGAGACGTACTCTGGGGACTAAGTAGTTACAGGTTCACATCCTGATCTTTGCAACTATTTTTCATACACGGTCATGTTTTCTAAAAGGTCTGGTCAACCTAATCTAACGGTATTATTTTCTGGAGTATTCAATGCTACGAGGAGTCTCCATTCAAGAACGAGTTTGTTCGATTTTTTGAAAGTGCCAGGTAACTACGATCATGAATTTGAAGATTGATCTGTACATCAGTAGCTGATTTCCCTCGCACTTGTGTACGTGTATACTACACACAGAACAACACGGTTAGGACATGGACAAGGGAACAAATGTGTGTTTTAATAGACTCAGTGAAAGAAGAGCAGTGTTCGCATAATATTGAAAGTAACATAAGCAGAATTTCTCACGAAGCATTTCGCTGTCTATTCCATATTCGTGTAACGTAGTTGTCGACTTTTCAAACATAAACCGTGTTCATCTTGGGTATTAATAACCGCTTCATCAGTATTTACTGCTTTTATTACTGGATCACTGCCGGTGTCGTGGCAGTAAAAGCTACATCCTTCAGGTGAGCATATGACTGAAACATTAGAGCAGAATTAACCAGATGGATGTGGCTTTTACCGCCATGAAACCGTCAGTGATCCAGTAATGAAAGCAGTAAATACAGATACCCAAGTAGGATACTCCTAGCTGTGGTGGCCCCACTTACAGGATTGCCTGATTAAACAGTATCGTTTGGGCGTAATATGTAGCTGAAAAATGCTGTTAGAAATCGCTGAGGTCGCAAATGTCGTAGAGGAGCACGTTCTGTGTGTTGTACCAACTCGTTTCAGAGCATGCACCAACCGCATCGGAAATGCACAGCATACCACGCGTAGTGACTTGTTGACACTGTTCCATCCTCACGACACCCAAGACACACAATTCATTATTGGGACAATCAGAATCCCAATGCTGCTCACGATAAAGGGACACAGGCCATTTCTTTTGTGTGAGGGGTTTTGTCCCGAAAGACCCCGCGAGGCCGTTGCGCACGCCGGCGGCATCCACCCGTCGTCCTTGGTTTTTGTGGCGCGCGTCCCTCTGGGCGCTGGCGCATGGCAGAGTCTGGTGACCATTCTAGCGGATGGCTGCTCGGCGGTCAGCATCCAGAGTTCCGGAGTTCCGGCAGACGGAGTCCTCTGAAATTCACTGCTTGGCTGCGTGGGAGGTTTTCTTCTAATATTCTGTATCGGACAGCCACTCGCGCAAGGCAGCCACCGTGATTGGTTTTGTTATGTTTTTAGCCATTCGAGTGACCTCCACACTTTCCTGTCTTCTGTCATGAGGCATGAAGGGACACTACACTGGGCACCCTCTGTTTAATGTATACCAACACTTATCCGACCTACAATGTTTCATTACATCTACCGCTCTTTCTAGCGTGAAGTTCAAATCGGCAGCAACTGACAAATGTATATCAAATAAATTAACAAACGACGGAGCTTATCCTCCTTGGTACACGAAACGGGTCAGAACACTGTAGCAGAAACAACGAAACAATCGTGCCAAATCACCGAGTCTGGTGATCTTTTACAGAAGATCGAAATTTAGAGCGGGCTTCTAGGCGATATGCTTATAACAGTTTCCACAACGAAACTTTGTCTCGAAACCTGGCAGAAAATCCAAAGTAATTCTGGTCGTATGTGAAGTATGTCAGCGGCAAGAAACAATCAATGCCTTCTCTGCGCGGTAGCAATGGAGATACTATCGAAGACAGTGCTGCCAAAGCAGAGCTACTAAACACAGCCTTCCGAAATGCCTTCACAAAAGAAGACGAAGTAAATATTCCAGAATTCGAATCGAGAGCAGCTGCCAACATGAGTAACGTAGAAGTAAATATCCTCGGAGTAGTGAAACAACTTAAATCACTTAATAAAAGCAAGTCTTCTCGTCCACACTGTATACCAATTAGGTTCCTTTCCGAGTATGCTGATGAATTCGCTCCATACTTCACAATCATATACAACCGTTCGCTCTACGAAAGATCCGTCCCCAAAGCCTGGAAAGTTGCACAGTCCACACCAATATTCCAAAAAGGTAGTATGAGTAATCCACTAAATTACAGGCCCATATCCTTAACGTCGATATGCAGCAAGAGTTTAGAACATATATTGTGTTCGAACATTATGAATTACCCCGAAGAAAACTGTCTATTGACACACAATCAACATGGGTTTAGAAAACATAGTTCCTCTGAAACACGACTAGCTCTTTATTCACATGAAGTGTTGAGTGCTACTGACGAGGGATTTCAGATCGATTCCGTATTTCTGGATTTCCGAAAGGCTTTTGACACTGTGCGACACACGCGGCTTGTAGTGAAATTGCGTGCTTATGGAATATCGTCTCAGTTCTGTGACTGGATTTGTGATTTCCTGTCAGGGAGGCCACAGTTCGTAGTAACTGGCGGAAAGTCATCGAGTAAAACAGAAATGATTTCTGGCTTTCCTCAAGGTTGCGTTATAGGCACTTTGCTGTTCCTTATCTATATAAATGATGTGGGGGACAACCTGAATAGCCGTCTTAGGTTGTTTGCAGATGACGCTGTCGTTCATAGGCTAATAAAGTCATCAGAAGATCAAGAGAGATTGAAAACCGATTTAGAAAACGTCTGAATGGTGCGGAAAATGGTAGTTGACCCTAAATAACGAAAAGGGTAAGCCACATGAATGCTAAAAGGAATTCGGGTTGAACTTCGGTTACACGACAAATCGGTCTAATCTACAAGCCGTAAATTCAAGTAAATAACTAGGTATTACAATTACGAAAAACTTAAATTGGAAGGAACACACAGAAAATGTTGTGGGGAAGGTAAACCAAACACTGCGTTTTATTGGCAGGACACTTAGAAAATGTAACAGATCGACTACGGAGATTGCCTACACTACGGTTGTCCGTCCTCTTTTAGAATACTGCTAAGCTGTGTGGGATCCTTACCATATAGGACTGACAGAGTACACCGAAAAAGTTCAAAGAAGGACAGCACGTTTTGTATTATCGCGAAATACGGGGGAGAGTGTCACAGAAATGATACAGTGTTTGGGCTCGACACTATTAAAAGAAAGGCGTTTTTCGTTGCAACGGAATCTTCTCACGAAATTTCAGTCACCAACTTTCTCCTCCGAATGCTAAAATATTTTGTTGACTCCGACCTACATAGGGAGATACGATCACCATGATAAAACAAGGGAAATCAGAGCTAGTTTAGAAAGATACAAGCGTTCATTCTTTCGGCGAGCTATACGAGATTGGATTAATAGATAATTGTGAAGATAGTTCGATGAACCCCCTGCCAGGCACTTAAATGTGATTTGCAGAGTATCAATGTAGATGTAGATGTAGATTCCTGTTTGTCGTAGTTTAAGCCCCAGTAACCTGTCCCAACTTTTGGTAATGATTTCCATAGACTTCCACACTCACCTACTGCTTTCAGTGTAATTGCATATCGCACGTATCGTACTTTACTCCTTCCTCGACTCCTGTCCCCATCCCTATTTAGTTTTTAAGCAAGTCGCTAATCTCCTTTATATTACTTTTTTTACCATCTTCGTCTATGCTTTACGTACTGATCCCTTAAACCAAATTCTTTGCTAAGTATGCTGTTATCGCGGCAGTCCAAAGTCCTTCTGTTATTCGACGAGAAAGAGTATTCACTCGGCAAAGTTTAACTTCGGTTAATAGAATAAAAGATAACAATCTAAACATCAACGTATTTTCTTTCTATTGGTAGTAACCGGTTTTAGTGATTATTATCTCCATCTGGCAAAAATTAATCTGAGTGCTGCAAAATGGTATGAGTGCTGCAAAATCGCTGAAGTGGTTGCTAAATGAAATGCCTTTAGTTAAAAAATGACTTTATTTGACGCGTTTCGGGGTGTACTCATCATCAGACAGCCTGGAAACAAAAACAGAAATGACAGAAAATATACGAAGGTATACAGAGTAACATGACAAGAATACAAGAATTATACAGGTCTGTCGTATTGAGACATGAGAAGCACACGATGACCATCTAGGCATTCAGATGCATAAAGACACGTTGGAACTGATGCAGCTGTCATGATGTCACAATTACAAAAATTAATTTACCAAGACTACATGAAGTGCCGGTGTCTACAGCCACTGTCTGCTACTTACTCATACGTGAATTTTGGCCAGATGGTATTTATAATCAACTAAAATTGCCAGAACGAATAGTGGGAAAATATATTTGCACACTGTTACTTTTAATTCTAATCTAAAGCAGAACAGATGAAGTTGCAGCACATTGCCAAAATTTCTTACTTTGTATTCGTATCTGTTCCCCTTTCACGTTTCTTTCAGTTTGTTTATTCTCATTATATTTTGTGAGCGTTCTCTCTCCTGGTGCTTAGGTTACGTGACAATGAACATATTACCCGACGATGAGAGAAGAGTGAAAGCGGCTGTGAATGAAGAATTATTCATGAGGAACTGGTGGCGCTTGAGCTACAATTTCTATCCATTATTTTTATTGTATCTTCGTATAAAATGACCAACAGTAATGATCAGAACGTTTTAAGGATTGATCGCATCTTATCATATACTTTTCTTTCTTGTCCTTCCACTCTTATGTCTCTTGTATTTTGTAGAAGTTGTCTGCGTCAGTACTGCAGCTCCAATTTTCTAAAGATTGGGTACATTTCGTTCCACCTTCTATTGTCTAATGGATTCTCTGGCCCCGACGTTGGTCAGAAGATATCCTGATTGTTCTTATATCTGTCTTCCCCTACTAAGCGCTATGTCACAGTTGCTTTTTAAGTATCTTTTTCCTTACCGAAACCGAACAGATCGTCCAGTACGTAATCTACTATCTCTGATCTTCCGTACACGATTCCGATCAGCTGTTTGCAAGCGTTACATTTATTCACACGTGTCTTCTTTGCAAATGTGGTGATAATGCTTTTTTATTATTGTAATACATTGTTAACAAACGATACTTGTATTTTCTCTAGTAGACGTGACGATTAGTTCCTTTTCAGATATTACTGATTCCTTGAAGGAAACGTCACACTCACCCGTTTTCTTACAGAGTGCACGAAAGTAATCAGGACTTCACAGTACTGTCGTCTAAAGTATGAGGGCGTCATCAAGCATCGTGGCCAGAAGTTCGGCAGCGAAAAGACAACGTTTTGTGGGACTGAAGAACTTCATGATAGATCGTATCGCACTTCAAAAAACTCTTAATTCTAAAGCCAATGCCTCTCTGCTTCCTTCTCTTCCCCGTGATAGACTTGAACATATCGGAAGTTCAGCCCATATTGTAGCGAGTAAACAATTTCATAATATTCGGTGACAGGTGGAAGCTACCTGCCTGATTATTGTGAGCTTATTGATAATTGATTTTATTCTTCTGGTGGTTCGTCCAGTTAGTAATACGGACCCCCCCTCACTATGTTAGTAGTACAACCGAGTATCTCGCTCCAGTTAGTTATCTTTCGTTAGATTCCTGAATCCAGATTACTTAGTAGCTCTCCAAGCTACTTTTTGAATAGTAAGTAGTTTGACATCTGTGAGGCTACGAACTGTTTGGTTTGCTCAGATTAGTAAGTCATTTTGTTTATTACTTGTCTCCGACTGGAGATGAAAGTCTTCATGTAGCTAGAACAACAGCAACGCTTCCACATTTTTATCCCTAAATATGAGACCAAATTTAGTTCCCTGCCGAATATTCTTTTGTTAACATTTCCAAATCTTATGCAACGGAGGTTATCAGGTTTACCAATTCGTTTCTTAGTCATTGTGCGAGGCAGCGCTACGCTGTTCCTATGATATCATTAAATTCTGAGTTTTCATGCAGTAATAGTTTTAATCTCAGTTTAAATCATGGACATTCAGCCGGTACCTCTGTCACCTGTATAACATATATTCCTGTACCTTGCTCTTTCCTTTCGTTCATCTGTTTACTTGATTTGTAATTAGTCTACGTTTATTTCTCGAGATGAGAACTTCTTGATGCTTGACGATGTAGCTTGACACGACAACAAACACGGGACCATAAGCTGCGCCAATACCTGGTGGGAGCTTGCTTTCATAGGCGACCGTTTCAAAGCATGTTTTACAGTCAGAGGATATTATTCTATCTACAGCAGTTGTGACATTAAATAAATTAACAAACGACGGAGCTGATGCCCCTTGGTACACGAAGTAGGTCAGAATACAGTAGCAGAAACAACATGACAGGCATGCCAAACTGAAACGAACGTAATATCCCTAAGATCGGTGATCTTTCACAGAAGCTCGAAATTTAGGTATTTATAATAGTTTCAACAAATAAACTTTTCCTAGAAACCTGACAGAAGATCCAAAGAGATACTAGTAGTATGTAAAGTATGTTAGCGGCAAGACACAGTCAATGCTTTCTCTGCGTTATAGCAATGGAAATACTATTGATGACAGTGCTGCTATAGCAGAGTTACCAAACACAGCCTTCTGTAATTCCTTCAAAAAGAAGAAGAAGCAAATATTCCAGAATTAGAACAAGAACAGCCGCCAACATGAGTAACTTACAGTAAATATCCTCGGAATTGTGAAGCATCCTAGACTAGTTAATAAAAGCAAGTGATCTGGCTCAGACTGTATACCAATTAGATTCCTTTCAGAGTATGCTGATGCAATAACTCCGTATTAAACAATCGTATGCAGCCACTCACTCGACGAAAGATCTATATCCAAAGACAGGTCACACCAATATTAAAGAGACGCAGTAGTAGTAATCCATTAAATTACAGGCCCATATCATTAACGTCGTTATGCAGCAGCATTTTGGAGTAGTGTTGTGTTTGAACATTATGAATTACCTCGAAGAGGACCATCTACTGGCACATCGGTTTAGAAACACATCGTTCTCGTGAAACACAACTAGCTCTTTATTCACAATAAGTGTTGGATGCTATTGATAGGGGATTTCAAGCTGATTCCGTATTTCTAGTTTGCCAGAAGGCTTTTGAAACTGTACCTCACAAGAGACTTGTAATCAAATTGCTTCCTTACGGAATATCATTTACGGAACATCGACTGTCCCAGAGGTAACAGTTCGTAGTAAATGACGGAAAGCCATCGAGTAAATCAGAATTGATTTCTGGCGATTCCTGTGGTAGTAATATACGCCCCCTATTGTTCCTTATCTATGTGTATACAAACGAATTAGCAGATAATCTGAGCAGCCGTCGTAGATTTATACAGACAATTTATGATCTAGTAAAGTCATCAGAAGATCAAAACGAACTGAAAAACGAATTAGGTAGTATGTCTGTATGGTGCGAAAATTGGCAGTTGAGACTAAATAATCAAAAGTGTTAGATATTCGACATAAGTGCTAAATGGAATCCATTGAACATCGATTACACGATACAAATCGAAAGGCCGTACATTCAACTAAATACCTTGGACTTACAATAACGGACAATCTAAATTGGAAAGAACACATAGAAACAGTTGTGAAGAAGACGAAAGAAAGGCAGAGATTTTTTGGCATAAGTGTTAGAAGATGCAACAGATCTACTAAAGAGACTGCCTGCATTACGCTTGTCCGTCCTCTTTTGGAGTACCGCTGAGCGGTGATGGTTTCTTACCAGATAGGATTAAAGGAAATCGCTGAGAATGTTCAAAGAAGAGCAGCACATTTTGGATTGTCGGGAAATATTGGAGAGAGTGTCACGGACGTGATACAGGATTTGAGGTGGAAATCCTTAAAACATCGTACGGATGTTAAGAGAACAGCAAAAGCTCTTTAAATATACGCTAGGTAACACTAGATGAGCAGATCGTGTGGCAGATAAAAATGGCATGGAGAACAGCATTCCAGCGTACAAAGCAAAAGCTGTGGAGGAAAGGACATACAGTTCTAATCTGAGTATAGCTGGTGATGGAAGTGACCACCATTTATCTTTTGGCACGTTTGAGCCCCGGCGAGCAAGTTTCTGAAGGCGGGTGGAAGATGGACTGCTGGAACTGCAGCAATCTGATCCCAAAATGCTCTGCTGCACTTCTTGAAGACTATGAAGGTTGTTGCGATCACCTTAGATATGAGGACTCCCCACACAAAGCAATCGCACACTGTGTAAGTAGGATGTTTAGGTTTTTATGTTGCTAACGCAACGTAGCGCTCTGTATGAAAATCACTGACTGTGCTGTGTGCAGTCTGTGGCTGGTTGGCATTGTTGAAATATTCGCTATTGTAGTGTTGGGCAGTTGGATGTGAACAGCAAGTAGCGTTGAGCAGTTGGAGATGAGGGGAGAGAGATGGCAGAGTTTTGAGAGCGGATGATCTAGACGTGTGTCCATAAGAGACAGTAAATTTATAAGACTGGATGTTAAGGTAAATACATTGTTTGGTCCCTATCAAAATCTTTCATTTGCTAACTATGCCTATCAGTAGTTAGTGCCTTCAGTAGTTTGAATCTTTTATTTAGCTGGCGGTACTGGCGCTCGCTGTATTGCAGTAGTTCGAGTAAGGAAGATTTTTGTGAGGTAAGTGATTCATGAAAGGTATAGGTTATTGTCAGTCAGGGCCATTCTGTTGTAGGGATTATTGAAAGTCAGATTGCGTTGCGCTAAAAATATCGTGTGTCAGTTTAGTGATGATCAGAATAAGTAAAGAGAGAAATGTCTGAGTACGTTCAGTTTTGCTCAGCTGTTTGAAAATCAAATAACGTAAGGGGTTTATCAGCACAATCATTCATAATTTTTTCTAAGGGGAGGTTTCATAACTGACAGAGCAGGTGATCTGTGTGGCCAGATCGGGCCGCGTGCAGACCGACCACCTCTGACAGCTATGTGAGGCGTGAAGACTGTGTAAATGTGCTCCATCCTGTTGGAAGTAATTACAGGTCTTCTTCTCATGCGTTAAGGCTGCTACAAATGTTTTCAAAATGTTGGCAATGTAACGCATCGAAGTCCGATTCTGATAAAAGAAGGCGCCCAGACGCTACACACGAAACCCCAGCCTTCTGATTACGCGATTGTATTTCGTGAAAGCTATGCGGAATTTCCGCTGCCCAGAACCTGTGGTTATGTGAGCTGACATAACTACTCAGGTGAAACCAGGCATCATCAGACATAAAGAACAGATCCATGTGCTAGGCATTCATTGTAATCTCAATGAACAGACACTCTCAAAACTGGAGGCGCTGACGAACATATGTTGGTTTTAATGCACACTGGGTAGGGACGCATGTGCAAGTGCAGGTGGAGTATTGGTCCGCCTGCTCTACGTGATGTGCCGGTCTCTTGCGACAGGCGTCAGATTGATTTGGTAAGACGCTGAAATACTTTTTGGAATGATTTTTGACTTGTTTAAAAATATCCTGTCTGACTCCATTTTCGGACTAAGCGTTGCTTGACACTTCTTGCGGCCACTCTGACACGATTAAACTTCTCGGCAAACTGACCACAATGTTTTTACGCCTTAGTTCTTGCGCAGCTTTCCACATCGAACACACGTTTCTCCACTTTGAGTACCGTCGGCCTCTTTGCAATGCTCCACTCACACTGATACAGGCCGCACTACTCTCTGAACCGATGCGTATCACGTGGCGGGGCTACACGTGGTGTGCGCTGTGTATCACGTGGCGGACGTACACGTGGTGTGCGCATCACGGGGTGTGGTTATATGCGTGCTTCACGTCCAGTTGTATCCACTTTTATTTGCCCCACCCTGTATGACCGGTGAAGAGATTCTCAATCGTACAAGGAAGGAAAAAAATTATTACACTACTCAATTAAAAGAAGGGAACGGTTCACAAAACGCCTTCAGGCGTCAAAGTATCATCAGCTGAATAATGGGGTGAATTGTAGGGGGTAAAAATTGCTGGCTAAAACGAGGTTTGGCTACAGTGTGCAGTTCAAAATGGATGCAGCTTTCTGTAATTGTACAATGACGATGAGGCTTGGACAGGACAGACTAGCGGAATGAAGCCATGATTCGATCTGAAGGCCATAACAGGCAAAGTGTGTGCGTAACTGAGTAGTAAACACTGAATTTTGGTCATGGTGACCGTGGTAGTATTCTTAAACGGTTAGTAACTCTTATCACTTATTATGAGGGGAGAACTCTTGGAAAAGGTGCCAGGTCCACGGTTAAAAAAAAAATGTGGTCTGTGAACGACGCGCTAGCTCAGCCAGGTACGAATTCAAAAACATAGCTCTGAGCAGTATTGGACTTAACTTCTGAGGTCATCAGTCCCCTAGAACTTAAAACTATTTAAACCTAACTAACCTAAGGACATCACCCACATCCACGCTCGAGGGAGGATTCGAACCTGCGACTAGGGCGTGGTTCCAGACTGAAGCGCCTAGAACTGCTCGGCCACTGCGGCCGGCGTGCGTACGAATTCAGCCACGTCCAGTTCTCCCATCTTCAGCAGACGGAAATATTTCATTAAGAATATTAAAAAAAATTATTAACAAGCTAGTTAGCAATGAAGTGGGAAACGGGTAATAAAGAAGTGACAGGATTAGACAGACGATGAAAAGGGGGAGAGGAGAGAATAAGAACTGAAAGAGTGTGAGAAAGGGGAATAAGGCGGGAAAGTAGGAGAACGGAGTAAAAATGTTACATGTAGCCGTCTAGAATTACCATTTGAGATGGTAAAATATAACCCTCATTTTTTGCTACGGGTAATCTACAACGTCTGGTAAACAGATAAAGCAGTGAAAAATGTGCTTCAGTTCGAGCATTACAATACGCAGTCCCGAGCTTTTGAGTTGAGGGCCCAAACCTTCCCTTCTCGTATCTTTTCTTTTTCTAAACAGGAGTCTTGGTCATATTTGTTATAATTCACGCTGAAACATTGAGCTGTCATTTATTTTGCACAATAAATGACAGCTGATGGTTTCACCATGAATTTTAACAAGTTTCTTTTCGCTAAATATCCCCACCTCAAACATACATAAATTCGTCACATTCACCTGTTATATGCTTATGTCGGTACTCTGTAAAGAGTCCGCAGCTCGTGATCCAATGGCTAGCGTTGCTGCCTCTGGATTACGGGGTCCCGGTTTCGATTCCCGGCCGGGTTGGGGATTTTCTCTGCCTGGACACTGGGAGTTTGCGCTGTCTTCATAATCATCATCATTTGTGGGATTGGCTAGACTGGACTGAGAAAAAAGTGAAACAAAAAAATGGACTTCGTAGAAATGGGGACTTTGTACGGGCACTGCTGACGATGCAGTTAAGCGCCCCATAAATCAAACAACATCACCATCATTTGTGATTCATTGTATTTCTTACAAATTGTGTCATTCATTTGAAGGCATCCGATAAATATTGTTATTCGTAACATGTGGGACTTATCCTACGTACAAATGACTAGATTCGTAGAATCAGAACCGAAATACGTAAAAGCAAAACGACACCCGAGCAACTGATTCTATCTTCAAAATTTCCTTTACAAAGATAAGTCAAGGAATGTTATCATTCATTAGCAACACCGCTACTAACTCGAGACAACAATAATCACCAGTAGCCGAAATCGTTTAAACTCATGAATGCCCAGAACATAATGGATACCTTGAGAACTTCCACAAAAAATCAGCAAGTGCATTAACTCCAATATTTGCCATAATAGATGTAAATGATCAACATAATTGAAAAAAGTACAGATCATGTCGATCTACAAAAAAAGGACGTACAACTGGACAACAGAACTGTCGTTCTGTATCATTCACATCTGTTTGTTGCAGAATATTGGAGCATATTTTGCGTTCACACATTATTACTCGCTGGAGCAAAATGGCCTGCCTCAAGGAAACCATAATGGTATTTTGTCTAAAACTGACATAGGGAGACCATGGCTGCGCACAATTAATGTAGGTTGATTCTTTCAAAGAAGAAGACAGCAACCAGCAACTATAAAAGCAGTATTAATAGTGGCTGGTTGCTGTATTCTTCTTTGTAAGAATCAACCTATATTAACTGTAATGGATTTCGAAATCATTAATAACGATAAATTTCTGCTCTTATGTGGGTGGAGGTAAACAGGAAGAGTTGTTGTTTATAGAGTTTGCACAATTTGGAAGAGCTTCAATTTAGCGGATGGTATCAGATGCAATAGCATTCTTATTTGCAGATGACGATCGTGTGCTGTAGAAATAGAAGTAAAGTCCAGACAGGTCTAAACCAAATATCGCCGAGTGCAAGAAAGGTAACTAGCTCTTAAAATAGAGAAATGCGAATAAGTCGCCCAAAAACACGTGAGACGAGCGTAGTCTCCTTTGTCTACAAATAAATTATTAACCTTTCTTGAATACAGCTCAGAGGTGTGGGAGCTGTGGCGAGAACCTCGATCGTATACAATGAACGACGGTGGGGAAGGTCACAAGGTTGTTATACTAGTGACAGACTATAGCAAAAATGTGGTCTGGTAGAAATTCAACGGCAGAGGTCTTTCATGTCGTGAGAAGCTGCTAACAAAACTTAACGAGCATACTTTCAGAACAGAAACTACGATACTCCTCAGTCCCCGGTTTTTTCTACTTTGTAGAAGTCGTGCAGCTAAAATTAGGCAAATAACAGCTCGCCAGGGGCGTACAACCAGTCATTTCTCCACGCTCCATTCGTGAGCGGAATGAGAAGAAACGTTGCCCAGGATTTCATAGTGATTCGCAGGATGTAGATGTAAATTTAGGTGTAGATTGCTCATAATTGACCGTGTATGAAAAACTGCACAGGAGCAATGGCTATCATTGCCTCATAGCCTGTAACCGGCATGTGTTGAATAAGAGATTTCTCTGTCTTGTCGAAAGTGAAAGGCACCAGTTTGTAACATCTTTACAGGATGAATAGATTGACTCGTCCATTGTGATTTGTCGCGTCCTGAAACTGACCTCTTGTGGGCGTAAAACTACTGTAATGATCACAGTGTGCAAAGCATTGTCCGAAGAGAATTGCAAACTTTGAAATCCCAGAATTACACATTAAGATAGGACGTCAGTACATAATAGCCAAACCTGTTTTAAGTCACTGACAAAGTGTATAGCTTCACATCGAGTGTTTGCACAATGTTTGCGTGAGGGGTGGGCGTTTGACGTCTGTCTGCAGCGTTCTGTCACAGACATCTGTGCTGAGAACGACCTGCGTGTCTTCCCGTCGAATAGCTTACCGTGACACTTAATTCCAGATGTCTCTCATTGCAGTATGCCTGCTAATATATGCAGTGTTGTGTCAACTAGAGAACCTCGCTTCACTGTGAGTACAGTAGTTATAAGTGTGCTTCGAAAGGAATACAGTTCTTTCCAGTTATAATCTCGTAAGTGATTAACTGTTATTTGTAAGTCACCTTTTTTTAGATTTAAAAGGTGGCAAGCACAATTTTAAAATAAAATGTGTCCTTATCTGCTTCATCTGAAACTTTGTAGTTCTAGTCGAAGATCTCATTTCTTCCGTCTAGCTTGCTTTAGTGATACAGGCAAATCTAATGTAGGAGGCTCATGCTGTCACGTCGAAAATCTATGATCAGTTGTTCCATTTATTAAATTCCTTATCACGCCATCCATTACTGAGAAAAGTCTTATAATTTCGTTCACTAAAACGATTGTATATATTTCATTAAGAGATCACGTTACCATGAGCGTGTTTCATGCTCAGATAACGTAACTCCATGGTGTCTCATTAAATACACCATTGTACGACTTCCCTCCAATGAAAACACCTGGCACTACTGATCAAAAATAATTGAAAATAACTTATATTAGAATTTTACCAATTTTTATCGTTTTATCAAAGTAAAACATCCCAAACAAATTTTTACTTACTTTCAGTTTCGTAATCAAGATTAGTTAATGCTTTTAATAAATTTTCAGGTAAGTAATTTGACCGTATGTCTACATTATTTGCGAATTTTGGACAAAACTATGGGAATTAATGACTGAAATTAATTATCCTTGAGTTTAGTTACAATGAGGCATAAATCTAGCAAACGTAGATAGCAAACGTTTTTCTTCATACAAATCTGTCCGATGTCTACATATATCATGCTCATAAATTAAGGATAATGGCGATACATGGTGAAACAACGCTCTGGTGGCGACTGGAGCCTGGTCAAACACAGCAGGTCGCATTACCGGCCGGCAGTGTGCCACAAATTGTGATCTCAAGATTATGGCAACGATTCCAGCTGACGGGAAATATGTCCAGGCGATACAGTACGGGACGGCCACAGTGTACAACACCATTAGAAGACCGATATCTCACCATCGGTGCCCGCAGACGGCCACGGAGTACTGCAGGTAGCCTCGTTCGGTATCTTACCGCAGCCACTGGAACAGTTGTTTCCTGACACACAGTCTACAGGCGACTGAACAGACATGCTTTAGTCGCCCGGAGACCTGCAAGGTGCATTCCACTGACTCCTGGTCACAGGAGAGTCCGTAAAGTCTGGTGTGAAGAACACAGTACATGGTCATGGGAACAGAGGTCCCAGGTTATGTTCAATGACGAGTCCAGGTATAGTCTGAACAGTCATTCTCTCCGAGTTTTCATCAGGCGTGAACCAGGAACAAGATACCAACCCCTTAAAATCCTTGAAAGGAACATGTATGGAGGTCGTGGTTTGATGGTGTGGGGTGGGATTGTGATTAGTGCACGTACAACCCTGCATGTCTTTGACAGAGGAACTGTATCGGGACGTCATTTTGCACCAGTGTGTCCGCCTTTTCAGGGGTGCAGTGGTTCTCACCTTCCTCCTGGTGGATGATAATGCAGGGCCCCACAGTGCTGCCATTGTGGAGGAGTACCTTGAAACAGAAGATATCAGGCGAATGGAGTGGCCTGCCAATACCGTGGACTTACAGATCTGAGTCGTGGGTGTTCTCTAAGTGCCTATGCTGTTAGCGCCAGTTTTGTGTAGTGTCACCTTGTGTGGCACCACATTCTTTAGTTTGTAACGTTCCCTGGCAGCACACATTCTATTAATAAAATGAAATGACATTTAATTGTACTGTGTACGCCGCTATGAAGCAATTCTTATGTACTGTAATTATTTAACAAAAAATTTTATTTAATTTTGTGTAAAGGACGTTGGTTATTATTGTAATATTTTCTGTAATAATATTCTCGATGTATTTATGATTGTAATATTTCTATACTCTTAATATAATTACGAAATATATTAATATCTGCGATAAAAAATGTAAAATATAGCCACAGAGGAAAATAATGTTGTAAGATTACAAAGAGACATTCACAATCAGCAATAATATAAATAGCGCTACATAATGTGTATTCTTTGTCGTCTTCCTCTAGAGCTGAGAGAGAGAGGAACCTGTGACGTAGCGTTATATGAATGAGTAGACTTCGTTTGTCTGTATCTATCTTTAGCCGCCATTAGAGGAGAAATTATACAGGTGTGTAGTTTAAATTATTGTTATGGTCTAAATACATTATAATGTATCAAAATTGTGTATTACTAATGTAAATTAGCTTGCCCATATCATCTATAATATTTATTTAAAGAATTTTCAGCACTTTTATGGATTATCGTTGGTGTTGCTGGGCTGTGCCGCGACCGAACGATTTGCAGCGGCGGCACATTTAAAAAAAAATTGTTCCGCTATAAAATTAACCAAACCCGTAAATCGGGAGAAGGTAAAATTAGCAGTGAATTACGAAATATTTTTCTTTTTCAGCAATCCTGAGACTGACTGAATTTATTACTGGTTTTACATTTGTGCATTCATAGGCGGATAATTAACATTGAAGTTGTTAATCTGTTGGTTCTTTCCATTTCTAAAGCAAATAACTTAAACGTATAGTGAAGTGTGTTTTGTCAATGATAATTAAACGTTCAGGTCGGCTTGGCAATATGTAACCATTTTATGCTAACAGAGACTGTCTTGTGTTCCATAGCTAACGCCAGGAAAGAATTCAGTAAATATTTAAAAACCCGCTGCATCTAGAAAATGTGTGCCAAGGCCGAATTATGTAAAAAAATTTAATTTAAATAAGTTTCAAATAAATGTTATTAATTAGTTAGTTTGAATTTATCAGAATGAGAGGGTAATTTTAAATGTGCTTAATTCTGTCTAAATGAATTTTTATTACCACACGTAAATAAGGGGTTCTACAACAATGTACGTACTGAAAGAGTAAATAACATAAATATTTAAAGCTATTTCCTCCCCATATTTTCATCGATTCTCATTGTTACATAATAAATATTTCATATATATTTTTTTCATCAGAAGTTATCCTTAATTTATGAGCGTGAGTGTATTTACGACAGAGTGTTGATCTCTGTAAAAAATAAATTAGATTGACAGACCCATAAACATAAATGAAATAAGCGTTACCTCACATCTTGCAAACTATAATTGAACATGTCTATGACATTCATTGCACAGGGTGATTAAGAGAACGGAAAATTTTGATATTTGTGCTGGTAGCTCAGGGAGATTGTTATCGCTGAGTAGCATCAAGAAACCAGCTCAAGCCGTCTTACTGTTTAGTTAACGTGAATACTTGGAGCGATGGGCAGTGACCTTTTGCCATGAAAGCTTT